>NC_079545.1:632500-795000 GCF_015846415.1 Triplophysa dalaica
GGCCGGTTAATAATGGCTTTATATCTGGCTTCTAGATCAAGCCCTTGATTTCCTTCTATTGTAGTTGAGCCGCTGTTCCCAGACGAGCTTCAAAGTGAAGGAGACAAAGCGTCCGTCTATGTTTCTGAAGTAAAGTGCAGTATCAGCTCAGAGAGAAAAGAAAGCCGCTGGGATGGAGAGCGTGACGCTGAAGAGTTCAGCCGTGTGCTTGATTTCACCATAATTACCCCCAGTATTTCTGCCCCGGCCTCCGCTCCACACACAAGCCATTCTTTAATGTTGTCACTTCTCAGGACTATGTAAGTGAGGTGTGGAAGTACCCATTAGAGGAGGGAAATTGCACAGGGCCGTCCCTTTGGCCCTTCTTCATGCTTTGAGAAATGAAAAAAGAGGAGGTCATGAAGGGAAGAATTGCAGGACTAGAAGCAGCGGTGCAGAACACCAGACGCTGCTCATGGACCACACTCAACATCATCCAATACAGGAGGGACAGCGTGAAAGAAAAAATTATCATGTTTTGCCTTCAACTTTAAATTACATTCATATTTGTTTCTCACCCAGTTGGCAAATAGATTTTCTTGTGTTGAGCATTAATCTTACAATATTCTGTGAGGCTTTCGTTTAAAACAAGAGCAACACCCACAACTGAAAGCTCTGACTAATGAAGAAAAGAAGCAAAATAAAATAAATATTTCAGAAGTAGTGTTTCATTTTTTCTTCATAGATAAGAGTAAATACATTAATACTTAGAAGTTTTTTTCTTTATATGACAGTGAAATCTCATTTGAAGGCCTGAGGCACCAACTTGACTTTTATATGGTGATGGATTATTAATGAGATTATAGAGACTGAGATGGACACGCTCGCTTAACACTTTATAAATGTTGTTAAATAGTCACTGTGCCAAATCAGAAGATGACTTCTGTATCATAACACTGCGCTTTAATCTGTTTCACACAAGACATCTTTTCTTTTATTTCACTATGAACTTATCCGTTAGATGATCTTCTTCCTCACAACACTCCAAACATTTATTTGCTCGAGTGTCTCAACAGAACTCAAGCTCTGGATCAATGAAGCAGTGGGTGGGACAGACAGATCTATTTGACCAATCAATGAAAGAAACCTCAAAACAATCATTATTTGTACTTATGATTGTTTTCTTCTGCCCAGTGGGAGGTTTGACATGCCGTGAGGATGAATAAAGGATGACAGAATTGTCATAATGTATCGCTCGATACGTTTGTAGGCAAACATCAATTCACTTGACTAAAATCAGGTTGGATTAGATGGTTACGGTACAGAAGTTCATGTGTCATATCTGTCATACAGAACTGCTCAGTAAAACGTGTTTAATGAAGATGTCATGATGTTGTGGTGTGTACGGATGTGTGACAGTGTGTTCAGGTCGAGAGCTTTCTGTTTGCAAACGATGGCGTGTGGTTCACCATTTGACATCTAAGACAGACGTGTGTATCTGTGCTGTGTGTAACAAACATAAACCTGCTGATTCAGCTCATTCACACACACACACACACACACACACACACACACACACTATAGCAGTGATGCAGTACTACAGTCAGCAGTCCAACAATAAGAGCAGAAAGCATTTGAACTGCAGAACCACTTCTTTAGTTTGATTGGTCGACACAACACATTTACAGAATTACACAAGAGACTAGACTTACACACTCATTTTAATGGAATATAGCATTTAAAAAAAAGATACATTACAAAATCTATACAAATTTCACGTCAGAATCGCTGGGGCTTTTATCATGAAATACAGTATTATGGAGGTATTTTTACATTTAATATTCTGATATATTTACTGTCATCACTAGCAACACCTTCGTCTACAACTGTTGCCATCTAGTTTTACATGTGTTGAGTGAATTAAAAAAGATATCAGCATTCCTTACAGATACAGTTTATACATGTATGTACATTTATTTATAGCATGGTCCGTTTGAATACTGCATTCTGATTGAATGGAAGTTGTGCATTAAGTAAGGGATAGTTTACAGGCTGCCGGTTGTTTAAAGATAAGAAGCGACGATCAAACTTCACGAACAGGCAAAAGGGATCATTTTACTTGACCTAAAGGAATATTATTGTTTGCTTTAGATGTAATACAAAGAGTTAACAGGATTTAAGGTTCAAAAACACTGTAATTTCCACACCAGCTTGTATACACTCAGTCAAATCAGACCACCATCTGACGTAGATTCGCTGTGGTGTGTTTACACAAGGTGTTTCATGCAGGTCCGGGTGATCATTCACTTTTAGATAGAATGCATCTTTTCTTCCGACACTTAAATGTTTGCAATTTTACATGTCTAATACATGCATGGGCAGCTTATAACACACCAAAGACACAGAAGAACATGTATTTCCGGCGAATCACCCCTAGTAGTTCGGGTAGTTCCACTCAGTTTGATCAATGTTTAAAATCAACACATGAAAATATCTACGTCTAGCCGTGCATTAAAGACTTTAATGCACTTCGCAAAGGCAACCACGTCGTACATTAAAAACCTTTAATGCATGGCTGGCTGTGGATTATATCTAATATATTTACTGTATGTGATCACAGGATCTCTAGCACTAAACACACACACATAAGCTCGGTGAGGGTATGTTTTTGAAAACAATATTCGAGTCCATTAAACAGTGTCAGTGTGAGGTGTTGTATTGCAGCCTATCCCGACCCTCAGGTGTCTCTACAGGACTGCTTATTAAAGCAAATAGAGCATTACATGGCACTAATAGAGGAGTAAATGTGACTCCAGAGAATATCAGTCTCACAGATACCACCCTTAAATAATCGACAATTTCCCCAAAACAGAAATCCATCAGAGGAGCGCTGGATGCTGGGTAAACCTCCAGACACTCAACATTTCTTCATATGAGTGGAGATACTGATATGTGTCTGACGTGAGGAATGAGCGTGTGCCTTTGATTTTCCCTTCAGGGCTTAAAAATGATGATTAGACTCTCGGGAGCGTGTGCAGAGTGAAGCTCGCTTCCAAAAAACCCAGCGAGCAAAAGCTTCTGAGGAACCCTAATGGAACCTCATAAATGAATGATGCCAAATGTTCTGAGTAGGCGAAGCACACAAATATCACTTCTTATGTAAAGTGCTTTAAAGCTCACAATAGATTCCAAGAGTTTTTTCGATCTAGAATTACCTTCATGTCCTATATTTTAGTCCTGCAGAAGATCCATTTCAATCTGAGAGAAACGTAAAGTGGGTTTCTTATTGACGTGAAGCAAGGTAACAGGCAATGAGGTGCAGATGGTTTATTGACATCTCTTCTCGGTAATAATGGACTTTATCCTCACATACTGTATACATGTATGATATCTGGAATGGAATATTCACGGCTGTAGGTGATGAGCATGAGTGTGATGGGCCGGCAGAGCATGAAATACATCCATTCATTTGGTGAATGTTCTTGCTCTGCAGTCACACTTTATCATTCTGTTGTTGACCTTGTCAAAGACGCCTTCACCTCTCTGCTCTTGATATTGGTACTTAGAGTTTACATCTGCTGTGTAGCTGTCCATTTACTCATATTTCTCCTCATTTGAGACAGAAATGATGATTATTAGCAGAAGAGCTCTTTACACATCACTGCATCTGCAAACCACAGACACAACATTTAGAAAAAAACATACGGTAGATACACTGCAAAAATGCATAACTTGTAGAATTTACTCAAGAAAATCTGTAAGTACAAATTTAAGTACAACTTACTTAAAAGAAGCAAAAGCTCCAGGTCACATTTGACTACTATTTAAATTTTTCCTACCATGTTAGTCAATGATGTCCCAGAAAATGTCAGTTGCTAACATTTCTACAGATTTGGAACAACTTGAGGCGGAGTAATTCATGACAGATCATATTTGGGTGGAATATCCCTTTAAACATAAACTCACTTTATTTTTAGAAAACAACACGTAAGAGTCATAGGCTTTTTGTAGTTTTATTAATATGGTAAATAGTCTTACATTTTGCTTGTCAAATAAAAGTGTCTTGATTAAAGAATGCTGAGTATTTTGGTTGTTTTCCAAAGTAAGAAATGTATTTGCCAACAAGCGTTGACTCTTGTATTAATGTACTGTATGTGTGAGCTGAGTTTAGACAGCACATGTTTTCTGTCTCGTATGCAGATTGGATCTGAAGACTTTCAGGCTTGATTCATGTATATTCATGATGTGTCAGTGAGTTAAGTGTGGCATATTTCAGCCGAAGGTGCAGATCTATCGCCAGCCGTCTCTGAGCAGAAGTTTAATCCACCATCTGCTGGACGTCCCGGAGGATCTCTGATTTATGAAGCCCCCCGTTCTCTTCCTATCTCACAAAACAACGCTTAAATAAGAACAACGAGGCGGCTGAGCGTGTGTTACACATCTGCGTTCGGTGTGGCCGACACGTTTCAGCTCGAGGGCTAAAATGCAAATGGATGGATAAACAGTGTGCCGTATGAAAATCATATGAAGAAAACCCCACGCTGAAAAGAATCCAGTAACAGCACAGATGGGCTGGAAACTTCAGAGGTCTCGTCCGGTGAGACACGGGCATCTGTTCTGTGTTCACAGCCGGTGACGTCGCCTGCTAATGACAAACTCTCGCGACACCGACAACTTCAGTGTGAAGGGTTGAACAAACCGTTAGAAAGTCTGGAAGTAAAAGTGCTGGCCAAACATTTTCTGTAGTGTTTTTAGGCCACCGTTGTGATGCACGGCGAAGTCACGGGCGCCCACGCCGCCGAACAAATGTCATGTTGTGAAACTCCTGCGTCTAACAGCGCGAGCGGAAATGACAGCGCGCCTCAGTCTGCAGTTTTATAGGCCGCTGGTAAACGTCTCATCCATCTCACACTCAGATAAGCAGAGCAATTTCCAGCCAATATTTGCTGTGATAAACTGAGTCCTCCTGCTTCAGTCTGAGACTCGTCATCAATCACCAGCGTCACATGATCACACCGGAGTCACATGACCGTGAACTGCACGCAACATCATATGAGATGTTTCAAATGTTGCTTGTATCCTATAGACATTTGTTTAAGGGTGTAGTGTATTTGACACATATGGGATATTATAATGTATCAGGCTGCACATTATTTCACATTTGTCAAACTGCACTGCACCACAATAACTGAGTGATGAATGTAAACAGACACTCATGTATATTAACCTCTCATCTAGTGAACATGAACCCCTCCTGACACAGAGACAGAAATTAACACGGACAAATTCTGCATAATGAAGAGAACGGAGGATTGTGTGTCTAAATGTACTAAGCAACATACTAAATGATGTTTATTTGAAAATGTAAAAATGCAGAAAGTTTTCTGTGATGGTCAGGTTTTGGGGATGTTAGAGGAAGGCAATAGAATATAGAGTTTGTCCGGTATAAAAATCATTACGCCTATGGAAAGTCCCCACAATGTAAAGAAACCTAACATGTGTGTGTTGGTTTGTTTGTTTGTGTGTGTTTTTGCGTGTTTTTGCGTGTCTGTGTGTGTTTGTGTGTGTGTGTGTGTGTGTGTATGTGTCTGTGTGTCAATTTGTGTGTGTGTTTGTTTGATTGTGTGTGTGCATGTGTGTGAATGTGTGTGTTCGAGGGTGTGTGTTCAGTGCACATGTATGTTTGTGTTTGTTTGTTTGTGTGTGTCTGTGTATCTCTGTGTGTGTGCGAAGGTGTGTGTGTGTAAAATGATGAAGTTATTAACCTGTTGTGTTTTGGTTGTGTTTGGGTGAGATCTGAGAATGCTGTGATTGTGAAACACATCAGATTTATTCTGACCGTTGTTAAATACTCAAACTAAACCAGATTGTTTTTCTTACACTATTGCATTTCTTGTCGAACTGATTTAAACCAGTTTTCTGTGTAAAAGAGCCGCTGGTGGTTAAAATAAAACTACCAGCTGATATTAAATATAAAACTAAATACATTTTCAAGAAAAGTTCATGATTTTAATATGAGATCACATGCAGGATTTACACAATTCTTTTTAAAACCACATGTTACACATTCATGCATAATTCAGGTTTAATTATAACGAGTATTCATTTTCAGTCTTGAGCGTGATGTGTGGTTTGGTTCCATAAAGACGGTTGTGTGATCTTCCTAAACAAAACGATTATAGAGACGCAGACTCAACCATCCCTAAAGAAAACATCATTTAACACTTCAGTGTGAAGAGGAAAACATTGAAATCTAATAAAGGCATTAATGAATAAGATGATTTTCATGTTTCTCCACTTGTGCAGAGACCACTAAAACGGAGCAGTCTGTTTCTGTTATCATGGCTCAACAGATCACGTTCAGAAACACGTGTCAAGAGACGATTCACAAAATCAAATAACTCCATTTTCATGTGCTAGTCGCTGTATATTTTTAACCTTTTTATTACTTACTAAAAACAACCCAGTGGCAGTTTGATAGATATTATTTGGAACGCAAAATAAATATCTTGATTTTTGCACATTTTCTACAAACTGAATTGTCTGTTTTCGCAGTTTGTTGCTGTCAGGTTAGTGAATATAAAGCGATTTGCTAAAGATATTCTAGTTGATTTAAAAGAATACACAAGTGAAAAACAAAGAGTTTGTGAGAATGGAGTGGATATAAAGGGTGATTAAGGACAAATGATCTTTTCTTTAATTGAATTCTAGCACGGCTAATTTATCTGGAACAAACTCCTGGACACCTTGAACAGGCGAGCTGTCGGTCTGAGCCATCGCTCGCGCCGTGTTAATTACTTGGCATCACGACAGCGCCCGCTGCGCTCTGCAGAACGCCCCGTCCGTCGGCCGTGTTCCGCTCGGGAGAGCTCCGTCTCTACCTCGCTTCTTCATCGATCCTCTGCGCCGCTTTTTTTCTCCGGGAGCGTAATTCTCCGGCCAGGTAAATTGGAACAATAAGTCAGACCATTAGTGAATTAGTTTGTTTTGAGAATGGTGCATTGATCTGGGGCTCTGCTGATTGGGTTGAGGCAGGGGCGGCCATTTAATTATCCAGAAGAGACTTGCTGAGCTCAGATATCTGAAGGTCAGCCGCTGAGAGCTGCCGCGTGAAGCGCCGCAAATGAAATCCACTGCAAAGTCAGTTATGCTGTTTGCGTGCCGGCTGGTAATTGGCCAGCGTTAGGGTGGAGGTGTTTGCCGAGCCCGGAGCGCGCTCCTAATTGTGAGGCCTCTTAATCTTTACAGGACAAATTGCACGACAGCATCTCCACCACATCCCTCCCTCCCTCCTCTCGGATCGATCTGTTCTGTAGTGCAGCGCTCGACGTGAATGCAAATGTAAAGCCATAGAAACACAAGAACACTGTGAGCCTCAGGAGAAGGACATTCTGTGCCACATGACCTCATGTGTGACATCACTGCCATAAAGAAATACAGATTCATACGAGATGAGTCACATAGTGTATTATAATCAGTGGTTACTAAGTCATCTAAGTAATACTAAATTGAAAAAGTAAAGTAAGGGATTACTCTTATATTTCCTGTAATTTAATTAAAGTTACTTCTGATTTAATTAAAATAAATACTGTGTGGGATATATGTGTGTGCAATAGTGGAATTGACATCAAAATTATAAGTCTAACTTTAAAATCCATGATTCACATTTGTATACTTTGGTCGGTTAATAAGAATAGTTTATATGGTTTAATATTATTAATTTGAGTGAATTAAGAGCCGTTTCATGTCTTGAATCACTGAACTAAGGTTGATGTAGAGAGTAATTAGTTATACGTAATTAAATTCTTTTTGGAGAGAGTCATCTGTACAGTAATGTTATTACACTATTGAATATGTCATTAGTAACTAGTAATGGATTACTTTTTCAGAGTAACTTACCCAACACTGATAACATGTCAATCACATGTTAATGATGGTTTCATTTGATGACAATATTAATAACTGAAGGCAAACACGTGCCATCTCAATTCTGTACGGTTTCTTTGTCATATACATCAGACTTGCTGCTGTGATCGTTTCATCTCTATAAACTGTTTATATGTGTTTGCAGAATGTTTTTATATACGTTATCATCACTATTCATCGTCTCAGAACCAGAGATATAAAAAAATGATATCAAAGAAATATTACAGATGTGTTGAGACAGCCAAAGCATATATACAGTGTATATCTCATTCCATTTTGCTTGTATTTTATTTGCTATGTATATAGCCCTGATCGTTTCTTCTCAGCTAAAAGTCTTTATGACTTACAGTATTTTGTTTCCTCTCTGTTTACTGCTGATTGAAGGACATTTCCTATGCACTTATACTGTTTGTGCAGAAATAAAAAACAACACATCAGTTTTGAGATGACTGTATCTGAACTGTTGGATACTCTAAAGAAACTGAAAAAGATAAAATAACAGTAAAAGAACAATTTCTGCATGTATAATCTTCCACAATAAAAACATGAAACTAAAAGGATCTGTGGATGTTGATGGTTCAAGAGTGTAGTGTATCTATAAATAAAACCATATTTAACAAAAATGCTTGATAAACATCATCAGTTATTGATATCCAACCCAGTCTCAAGGCAGTTCGTAGCATAGACACAACATTTTGAATCTATTAATGCGTGTTCATGGACATGAATATATCCCCATTTTTTCATGTCAGTGAGCAACACCTTTTGTAATGTCACTCAGCACGACTCTCAATACACAGACTGTGTGTGTATTTGCATTTATATTTAATACCTGACATCAAACGAAGTATTTTAGGATGTGGTTGACCAACACCTTACTTCACCCCAAAGCCGCGAAGGCTAATTTTGTTTTTAGTTTCAGGAGGTAGAAAAACAATGATAATGGCTGCCCTAACCCCGCCCCTAAACCTGACCTCACAGAGAAAGGTCAAATCATTACAAAACACACCAGTGAGATCTTAGGTAAAATAGGTATGAAGTCCCATCACATTGCGTTGATATATTTATACATAGGAAAGATGAAAAGATTAAAATACATTGAGTCTTGCTGACTGACACGAGAAAAAGGGGGAAATTTGTGTCAGTAAACAGGAATTATTAGATTGCAGTTGGTGACAATGTCATTAATGCCCTTGAGACTGTGTTGTGTTGTCGATAACGCTCTACAACCAGATGTCATTTGTTCACATTGTGCATTAGCAAACATAAACTCACAATATAGTTTTCAGCGTTTATTCATCACTGTTCCTGTTTATTGTGCATTCACTAATGTTAACTCAGACACAGTTTTGATTTTAAATGTATTAGTAAATGCTGAAATGAACATGAACTGAGGTGTAGAAGTATTGTGTATTGTTAGATCATGTTAGTTAATGCACTCCCTAATGAAATCTCACTGTAAAGTGTTATGTTGACGTCTAAGAAGTCGAATAATGTAAATACAATCATTTTAATTCATCGCACATGGTTCTGTTTGGGCTGGAGCACTAGCGCTATAACTATTAGACATTATTATGTTTCATTGTTGCTGCATCATGTCGTTATGATTAATTGTTTAGTTCAGCATGTGGCATCTAGTTATCAGAAATAAATATGAATAAACATGTGTTTGTAATTTCATTCTGTGTAAAACAAAGCCGGTGTGCTGCACATTTGTGAGAATGCAGTGATTCATTCAGATATGATAATATATAGAATAAATTGAGCGCCGTGCTGCAGAAGTGATGTGTGAGAGGAATATCAATACAACACAGTTTGCAGGTGTATTCACATGGATGTGGATGTTGTTTAACGTGTGCGTGATCACATGATCAAAGAAAAACCTGGAAAGCATGGTTTTACTTGACATAAATAGATGGGATCAGGCCTGGACTTCTCTTGGATGTGTGAGATGATTGAAGGGTTGATGTGAGTGACTGTGTAGAGGATGGGATTTGAAGAACACACACACACACACATCAGTGCATGTAGAGAGAGGCGGGACTGGATGTGCTCTTCTTTGAGTGGATGTGGATTTGAGAACAAACCCAGCGCTCAGACTTCCTCTCGGTGGAGTTCGGAGGCGGAAAATGTTGGACACGTCCTCACAAAGCCAAATCTCTCGGTTGAATCGTGCGGCTCCGGGGACCTGGAACACAAATAGGGGACCGGCGTCAGTGCCTGTGAAGTGTCCCAGCGTCTATGAGGAGAATCAGGGATTGATCGAGTCCACACGAGACTAGCATTAAGAATGAGATTCTGAATAAAGCAGCGAGGACAGGAAGCTCCCGGTCTGAATGAATCCATTTACAACATCACATCAACAGAATCAACCGCATGCAGGACAACCAATACTGACGGAGAATCGTCTGCTTTAATTTATTTGACATGTCGCAGGAGTGTTCGTCATGTTTGTTCGAAGAACACATGGAGAGATTTTCATTTGAATGAAGTGGGACACTAAGAGCAACATTGTAGCAAACATTTTATTTTATTTCATACGTTTTTGATTATTTTAAATGAATACAAATGATTTGTATATATAAGATTATTAATATATGTTTCAAAGAGACACACATGACAGAGAGAGAGAGATGCTGCGCTGGCGTACATGTCATCACTCAATGTTGTGTTAAGGAGAACAACATCTCATCTCTTTATCAACTCATTTGATTTAAATTCTTTTACACTCTCAAATACTCTGAGCAATCATTACATTAACATTGAATCCTAGACTGTTGACTTCCAAAAAACACCATTTATATATTAGTAATATTAGTAGTGTTGTTCTTACACTGAACCTTTAAGAATGTCATTTTTGAAATGCCAGTGGAAATATCACGATGAAGTCTATATTGGTGCAAACTTAACATTTTCTACTTTATTGCTGTCTCAAGATGCCCAAGATCATCCCAGAGCTCCGCTCGTCGATTGTTTCAGGACAAACATTGAGCTGTTTTGTTGTTTGTGTGATCTCAATATGTGAATCCACACTGACAATATTTGTGTCCTTGAGGCGACGGAGAGAAACAGCGAGACAGCGTGTGTCTGTCTGAGAGCCAGATGACAAAAGAACCACTGAGGATAATGGGATGAGTGTTTAATATGAAGCGGTGTATCAGCGGGGGGATATTCAGCTGTGAGACCCTCCTCTGGTGTTTGGAGCTACAGCTGAAATCTACTGCACTCCCTCCATCTGGAGATTCCCACAATACTGTAACCAGGTCTGGACTGGGAAGAAAAATCGGCCCTGGCTTTTGTGGCCCATATTGTCCCTCCGCCATCTCTGTCTGGGGGGAGTGCATGCCTTCGCATTTATAATATGTCCGTCTGAGCGGCCCAACCATCCATTCCGGCCCCATACCAAGTGGCCCACCAGGACGCAAGATGACCAGTTCGCCCCTGACTGTAACAGACACTCTTCATCACTTCATATTCACCCTGCAAGTGACATCTTGAGAACCCATCATTCTGGTTGTGCCCTCAACCAATCAATCCGATCCGTGGTCAGAAACCAAGATGCGAGATTTGACATTTTTGACTTCTTCATTTAAAAAATCTGAATAAACCACGAGCTGTTCCATCGACCTGCTTCCACGATGTTTTCAGTACTGCCAATTCTCCAGATGAGACGGGAATAGTTCCATTAGCTCAAGTGAGAGGATGAATAAATGATGAGCGTGCCGGCCCAGCAGACAGCGTGTCTCTTTATGTGCTCATATTGAATAATAAACATAAATCAGGCCGTAAATGACATTACGTTGTTGGACGTCTCCACGGTTCCCCGCGCTCGTGATGTCACTTGAAGTGGCTGTACTGCACACGCTACTGTATGAATGTGCACAGATGAACTCTTACATGTTGGTAGTGATGCTGGATTTGGCTCCGTGCCTTCAGAGAGTCTCTGCTGCCACAAGAAATATCGATATTAGACGGCAGGGTCACTTTTACATTTACATTTAAGATGCTCTGATACATTCTTGTCTGATATGTGTGTGTGTGTGTCTGCTGCTGGAAACTAAACAATATCCAATACACAGAATAAACAAACGTATTAAAAATCTGCGCTTGAAATGAGCAATACAAAGACAATCAATAAAATGATCCATTTTGACATTATTGTGCACTTCTGTACCATCTTTAAAATTCTGCTCGCTGCTGAACACACAAACAGCTTCAACTAGTGTATGTATCTAAACTAAACACTACTATACAGTCCGGTATGTAAAATGGCCAATATAATGTATGTAGAATTTTCTGCTTTAATAATAATGGAAAATGACCTTCAGATGAGTCATGAGCTGATTTAAAAGCAGAAAAGCTTCACTGGTTCTCAATGGGAAACAGCAACACACCTGATATATTATGGAACACACCGCAGATTTCTTTATTTGTCTCTGTGGCTTAAAGTCCAAGTGAAATAAAAAAAGACATTGCCTATTTTTTCATGAAATATTGCAGTGTTTATTGTAAATAGTTGATTAATGTGGGTCATTCTCTTTTTAAATTTTGACTATCAGTCTGCTTCCAGTTCCATTTCCAAATGCAATAGCTGTTTTTATACAACCTATCAAATCGCAGAGAAAGACGGAAGCCATTAAAGAAAAATTAAGAAATTTAATTTCACTCAGAAATGCGTCAAAACACGGAAGTAAAAACGATCGCAACTTCCGGTTCACTTTGACTTTATTGTTAAGAATGGTTCCTCACAGTTGACTTTAGCAGCGATATCAGGCAAAGTTTGTTGTTTTCTGTCAGAAGAACATATATTTTATTTTATTAGTATATTTACGCATTTGGCAGACACTTTTATCCAAAGCGACTTACATTGCATAATCCTATACATTTATACTTATGTATGTGCAATCCCCTGGGATCAAACACACAACCTTGCGCTGTTAACACAATGCTCTTACCACTGAGCTACAGGAAAGCAACATTTAATAGGGTCTATGCATATTCATTGTTATATAAAAATACACAATGTAAATATGCCAGAATTAGTAACAGTTAATACTTTTCATCTGCAGTCCCTAGGCAGGCAACATAAATATAACATACAGACAGCCAAGAATAATACAAGATTCATTCAGTATAAATTGAAAAATGATAAACAAAACAAAAAAAAATCAAAACAAAACAACAAAAATACATGATGAAGAAGACATTTTTCATCCACCTTTATACTGCATCCAACGTAGCAGTGAAAGCGTTTATGTGATAAATATGTGACAGTTGAAAAATGAGTAGATCTCTTAAGTGTGTTTAAAAGGTGTTAAATGTAGGACACTCTCGGATCTATGAGATCACAGATCTTTCTTCACATGATACTGTGCATTGTGTTAAAAGCACAAAAACATGTTTCTCTGTGAGTCTGGTATGATCACTATAATTTGTGCTAGAGTCACGTGAACACTGTTAGTTCGGCACATCATGATGTATAATGATGACTGAAGTATTAAAGGGTTTGTGACTATGAGCTGATGTTTCCTTTAACAGACACCACTCATTATTTGTGTGTCTCCAGAATGTTCATGATGAAATTATACAGCACACGCTATCATTCATACATCAGTCATAACATTTGTTTTAATGAAAGCCAGATAAGGTCAGATTTACATTTCAAAGCACAAACACACCATCATGAAGTGTACGTCTCTCTGTGTGTGTGTGTGTTGTGAAGAAGCTCAAATGTGTTGCTTTTCTCTACAGGTGCTCAACAGACGTCATCCTCAGTGCAGATTACATAGAAAACATGAACATTAGTGATGTTTTACTGGAACTTTACATCACGCTTGTGTGTTCACTGTCATGATTCTCACGCTGGGTTGTATTTTGTCATGGTTGTGTTAATTTAATAGGCCGGCGTTTGGCTCTGGAGTGCTGAAGGGAAACGTTCTTTAACATAATTACAGCTGAAAATGGTTCTTATCAGAGCGAGCTCAGCTGGAGAGAGAGTCATGAAGAACTCAAATCTCACACCATATAGAAATGACTCATAGCTAGGGTTGGGTATCCTTTTCTTTTTAGTGATGCCGGTTATGATTCTGCTTATTGAATCCGGTTCTTATGATTCTCTGTTCCAATTCCAATATTTTTTGGGGGAGAAATACTTAAAGAAAACAGTTTTTATCTTTTATTCTTGATACATTTAGGCCACAACCAGTAGGCTGTAGGCTTTGTGAATAAAATACTGAATTAATTCATTTTTGTACATTTTACTGTTGTATCTGTCTGCAGGACCTGCGACAGGGACCTTATGTCATTACGCACATGTGCAGTTCATTACCATCGACACTGTGAATGCAGCCAATGTTCAAAAGTTTGGTTAAACAGCATTCATGGTGAAGATATTTGGTGAAAGGGAGGAAGTACCCCTTATATGATGATACGCGTCATTAATCTGAAGGACCGTGTTTAAGTCTCTCAGCCTCGAGTCCTCCTGCTACAACACACCAGATCACTTACAGCTGTTAGCAGCGTCGCACACTCAGGTACACAATACAGATAGAGATGAAAAGACAATCAGTTTTGTTTAAGGTACTTTATTTTTTTTTAAATAGTGATCACAACTAAATACACCCGAGAAGCTACAGGACAACATCCATCCATCCATCCATCCATCTTCTTCCGCTTATCCGAACTACCTCGGGTCACGGGGAGCCTGCGCCTATCTCAGGAGTCATCGGGCATCAAGGCAGGATACACCCTGGATGGAGTGCCAACCCATCGCAGGGCACACACACTCACTCATTCACTCACGCACTCACACCCTACGGACAATTTTTCCAGAGATACCAATCAACCTACCATGCATGTCTTTGGACCAGGGGAGGAAACCGGAGTAAACCCCCGAGGCACGGGGAGAACATGCAAACTCCACACACACAAGTCGGAAGCGGGAATCGAACCCCCAACCCTGGAGGTGTGAGGCGAACGTGCTAACCACTAAGCCACCGTGCCCCCCACAGGACAATATGTTCTAGTTTATTTTAAATGATAATTACGTGAAATATTCATTCAATGTTTTGTGAATGAATTGTCACAGTTAACAGTTGCAGCCTACTGGTTATAGCCTAAATGTGTCAAGAATAAAAGATAAAAACTGCTTTCTTTAAGTATTTGCAATTTTTTTCTCTCCCCCAAAAATATTGGAATGGGAACAGAGAATGGATAAGAACCGGATTCGATAAGCAGAATCGCTATAATGAACGCATACACAACCCTTATCAGTGTTTATTATCTCTGGTTGCAGATGGAATGAATCTGTGTGCGTGCGCATGCTTCCTGTTAATGATCGAGCAGCTCCAGCGGCCCACCGCATGTCACAACACGTCATAAAGCTGACGCTCGGCCCTGTCTGAACTTATCACGCTACCAATTAGCCTGAATAAAGTGACGGTGTGAAAAGGGCGGCGGGTCGTGTTAACGTCTGTAAAGCCGATCTTTAATTCTGAGTGTTTTCTCTCTCTCTCTCTCTCTCTCTCGTCCCGCAGGTCTCCACAGAATGGAGCGAGAATGAGCAGCGAGCGGCCGACCGTGAAGCATGAACTGCAGACTCATTGTAGTCACTTACTGCCTGTTTATATGGGAACATATAACAGTTCAGTCCAACCGTCAGGAGCCATCGGCCAATGAGCAGCATGTTAGCCGACAGTTTGACTGGCTTATCTCGGACCGCGGCCCCTTCCATCACTCCAAGGGCTACCTGTCCTTCATGGAGAGATTTCGCCAAGGATTCACCACCCGATATAAAATCTACAGGTGAGTCAAGTCAACTTTCATCATGTAACGCTGGGCGGGCGAGATAAGAAAGATCAAATGAAGTGTTTCCAGAAGATCAGGTCCACATGGACACATCTCTTCTGTTAAAGTTCTCTGTGTTTTGAGGAACAGAAGGTGTTTTGGAGACTAACACAAATTGGACGGTCGTGTTTGTGATAGAACTTCTGATCCAAGGGTTTCTTTTAATTCATCGTACAAATCATGTGTCATAGAAGAAACTACGGATGAAACCAGAGCGTCATTATTTTGTGTTTATGGATGTGAGTGATGTGGGAAAATTGAGCTTTTCAGACGAGATTGTGCATCTGTGGTGACTTTAAAATGCTCTTTCAGGATAAAAAGCTGGATACAATAGTTCTTTATATGTGCGTTGCATTAAAGAGACATGTGAGCGCTCGCTCTAATGCTCTGAACATCTTCAATGAAGCGCACACGGAGTTCTGAGTAAACCTTGTGTGAGGTCACTGATGTGTGGCTGCAGGTCAGATTCTGAATGAGACACGAGTTAAACCTCAGACATATTAAACATGTGATTCATTAATGCACGCGTGTCATTCAGAGATGCTGAACAGGGCAGAAATGTGTCAGATGACCATCCTGTTTGATTAAACATGACATTAGCATGTTTTAAAGGAGTGATGTATTCACACTAGAGAAATGAGAGTTGTTAGGAAACACACTGAAGGTCGAGAGAGAGACTTCATACTCATTTCAATGCAACACATGTGATGTCTGTGATATATTTGAATGTGTGAATATATTCTTTCCTGATAGAATATCTTTCAGTACCTGTCAGCGTCACAGACTGTAACATAAATCACCTCCTTCTCTCTCTCTCTCTCTCTCTCTCTCTCTCTCTCTCTTATCATACAATCAGCAGCTCGTGTGTGTCTCTATGTGAAAAATAACTTGAAAAACAAACTTGAAAAAGTGCTGTATAGATGCCATTTCAGCCCTTACAGATGAACTAAGCATCACAATGACTGCATGTGTCCTTGTGATGCGAGACATCAATCCCACAAGGCAATAGGGCAGATCGGTTTATTATAATCATTTTCATGAGCAGTATGCAGATTCATCAAATGATCAATTTGACTCATTGTTTGTGTGTGATGTGCATATTTATGCTCATGTCAGAGTGGACGATTAAAAGGGATACTTCAACCAAAAATGAAAATTCTGTCATCATTTCAAACCTGTGATGAACACAGAGAGCGATATTTGGAAGAATGTGTATAACCGCACAGATCTCGCCCCCATTGATTCCCAATTCATCATTTTTTTCTGTTGAACACAAAATAAGGTATTTTGGGATGTAAGACAGCAAACAGTTCTAGGGCACTTTTCACTACCATTGTTTTTTTCCTAACAAGGGACTTAATGGGGCGCAAAATCTGTCTGGTTATGAGCATTCTTCCAAATATCTTCCTTTGTGTTCATCAGAACAAAGACATTTATACAGATATTGAACAACTTGAAGTTGAGTCAATGATGACAGAATTATACATGTTTGTGTGAAGTATGACTTTAACATCATTCACGTCAGATAGAATCAGGTAAGAGCTTCAGTATTCAGCACACGTGGCTTTAGATCAGAATGTGAATACAGTGTGTTGATCATGACCAGTCTCTGATCTTCAGCTGTTTCTTTGATGAGAGTTCAGCTGGACGGGTTCCTATTCAAACATGAAGGATGAGAAACATAATCATCACATCTTCATTTACAGACACTTTTATGAGCATAATTACAGCCATTTCAGCTCTATAACGCAAACACTGACCGTTCAGTTTTCTCTGACCAAGTGTTCACACATTCATTCCCGAGACACTCAACCATCTCATTCTCTCTCTCTCTCTCTCTCTCTCTCTCTCTCTCACTCAATTTTAATTTCAAGGTACTTTATTGGCATGATTGCGTGTTCTTACAATATTGTCAAAGCATTGAACATAACAAAAGACAAACAATAAGTACAAACATTAGAGTCATATAAAAATAATGTGCTGAGGTAAGGCATAAATATAGAATGAAATATAAAATAAAGTATATGTAAGTAAACAAATGAAATATATAGAACACAAATATATTCTCTCTCTCTCTCTCTCTCTCTCTCTCCTCATCCCATTTCCTGTTTCTTGTGTGATTCACTGAGGCATGATCTAAACCGCCGACCAGTGCAGTGCACTTAAACGTTTACGTTATATAATACTGTATATTATAATCATTATACTACAGTAAAGTGCAATAGTTTACTGTATATGACCTATAGTAAATGAATAAACTGTCGTAAATACTCTAGTATATTATTATGTACTACAGCAAGATAAAAAAACCTGTATCAGTTTACTATAGGAAATACCAGAGCAGTTGTAGAGTGACGACACTCACATAGACATCCGTTGGAAGAATGGATTTTGTAAGTAAAAGTCTGTGCACGTACAATCTGAATTTTTCTTGGTGCTCATTATACGGTGTCTCTGAACTTTTAAAACACCTCTCAATATGCTTGCAAAGGAAGCAGTGTGTTAATGTGATTGACACAACGTGAGGTCGTATTTATATTTTAACATTTGGAATTTTCGGACCCAAATTTTGACTCGATGTGCAACGGCCTTCACTTGTGTCACGGAGCGACCGATAGTTTCAAACACTGCACTGAATTACATTCATTTTAATATCTTCTGAACGCATTTGCTGTACAGTTGGTGAAATAACGGCATGTTTATAGATTTTAACCAGTTGGTGGACATCTGGTGTTCATAGATCTTATATTCATATCACTCATTCTACTCATATTAAAAATGCTGCTATAAATGTAAATGTAGTCAACGAAGCATTTAGTGTACACAATATATTTATCAAAATGAATGCAAATATAGTTGCTGTTGTCTGTCCCGCTAAAATCCATTTAAATAGCTTGACTTGCACAGATTTATTTGTATGAACCAGGTGACCACACGCCGGCGAGATTGAGTGTCGTAACTCTGTTTTCAACAGCTCTAGTAAATACTATAGGTGCCTACTGTATTTTAACATGGATAACATTCTGTTCTATATTGAGAGACAGACAGTAGTATATTAGTTTACAGGAGTATGGTGTGTTATGGTACTACACTGTATTCCGTGATATATTAACTGTGGTAAATGGATAAACTGTAGTAAATAACTCTCGTGATGAACTCCAGCAGGAAACAGAACACAAATAAGTGAGAAAAGTCTGTAGTACACTTATATTTTTACTACATTACAGCTGAAATACACGACAGTCTTTAGAAATGTTGTAACAGTGCCTGCAGCAGACACTAAAGCAAACTACAGTATGCAGGATTATATAAGGCATTCCCAGAATGCATTGCCACAAGTGAAATGGAAAATATAGGATGCTTGTGAAATGTATATGTATTGAATAATTCAGACGCTGGAGTGATGTGCTGAGCGTTGAGAATCAGACCTGTATGACATTCATTTGAGTTCAGACGCTGACTGAGAAGAAATCTACTATCCTCTAATGTCCATCATCCATTACATGAGAAGAAGATGTGTGACCAACAACACGAGTGAAACCAGATCTGCATATGAGAGAAATGTGGAGGCAAAGCAAAGCATTCTGCGCGTGTTTGTACGAATATAAAACATTCTTGATGAGAGAAAGTCCTGCTGAGAAAACCATCTGTACCGCTGAAGACTTGCTGAGGTTTGGAAGAAAATCTGACGTCTGCCTTCTATTGGGTGCCGTCGAGTGCTTACACAGCATTCTCTCTCTCTCGCCCGCTCGCTCGCTCCCGTCGTCTACTTTTACCAGATCTGGTGATGAGAATGAGCGTCTGTTCTCCAGACCCGCTCTCGTCTTCACTTTTATTGTGATTGTCAGTGAATGTGCCGGCGTTTCTGACACTGTTGTCAAGCGACGGCTTTAAAGTGTCTGAAGAACAGAGACCACGCATGTGTGTGTTCTGGAGGAGATGTGTGACATGTCAGAACATCATTCTCTCTATTAGTCTCTATATCCTCAAGTCTCTTTGCGTAGTAAATCTCCTCAGATTCGACAGACACACAAACTTCACACACACACATGTTCAGAGCGAGCGACAGACACACATCATCTGAGTTTCATCTGAACACTTCGGCTCAGTTTTATTTCTCTTGTTTGTGTTTTGTTTGGATGCGTCTGCTGTCGTCTGTGTTTGTTTTCTTTTGTCTCTTTCCTCTCCGTCCGTCCCGTCGATGTTTGACTTCTCCAATCTTTTATCTTTTTGTCTCTATGGACACGTATATAGTTTGTCGGGCTGTTTGTTTCTGCTGCGCTGTGTGATGTAGATCTGTAATCCCACTGCGTTTGACTCTTTGTGGACTCTGCAGACTGAACACGCCGGGGTTTTTGTCTGTCACATGCTTAAAGGGATATTTCACAGGCAAAACAAAATTTCCTCAAGCATCCTGACAGAACATGACCTTCTTCTTGAAGAATAATGCAGTCGGAGTTATAATACCACAAATCATTTTTCTTCCAAGCACTAGAATGGGATTGAACGGGTGTTGATTTTTTCAAGCTCTAAAACGTCCATCCATCAATCAATGAACTGCTGGACATGGCAACTTGTTCTTAACAAAGGTCTTCTGAAGCGCATGACGCAGGCGTGTCGTAAGTTCCAATAGGATAGTGTCTCCTCTGTGCAGGAGCTTTTGTTGTCGTCATTTGCCGAAGAACAAGCCTCTGGTTCACACACAGTAGAGGAATAATGTAAACTAGACATCAACGTTAATAGCGCTGTTAATGTGGATATTTCTCTTAATCGAACGCATGGATTCACTTCAGAAGACCTTTAAGACCACAGAGCCGTGTCCAGCAGTTCTTTGATCAAGGCACTTTTTGGAGCTTCAAAAAATCAAAACTGTTCACTCCAACTCTACCGCCTGGAAATGAAATGATTTGTTGTATTATAATGCCGTCTGCATTATTCTTCAAGAAGAAAGTCATGTTCAGTTAGGATGCCTTGAGGGGGAGTAAAACATGGGGACATTTTGATGTGCCTGTGAAATATCCCTTTATTTTGAGACTTTTTTGACCGGAGTTTGACTGACGGTGTATTTGAGATGTCTGGTGATGGTAAACGTGTGCTTTAATGCACAGTTCAGCTATAAAACTAAATTCTGTCCCTTTATTCCCTATGGTGTGGTTGTTAATCTATATTTGAGTCTTTCTTCAGTGGAACACAACAGAAGATATTATGAGAAATGTCTCAGTAGTTTTGTGTTTACACATTGGAAGTCAATGGAATTCAGTGTCGTTTGATGATCAACATTCTTCAAAATATCTTCTGTTGGGTTCTGAAGCAGAAGGACTCATACAGGTTTGACATGACACAAGCACATAAAGACATAAGCTACATTTCCGGTCAAACTGTCCCTCCAGTAATATCACAGGATCTGCTCTTTGTAGCGTAATCTTTCCACCTGTAAATTAATGTTTACATTTATGATTCACCCAAATATATTAAAATGCTCCCAAAGGTCCAAAAGTGAATATTTGTGTATGACACATGTCTGATTTTCAATGAAATCTTCATTGGTATAATGCTGGAAATGTGTTCAGCGCCGAGCAGAGACGTGGGCACATTGGCACGGCGACGCAGCGGCTGCACGTGTTCTCCAACAGAAGGAAGCATCACATTTAGCCATCAATGCAAGATATCACCTTGCTTGTGACAAGACAATTAAACCCTGCATCAATACTGAGTGGAATTCAGTGCGCTTCTCATTAAAAATGTAATCAGAAAATCTGCAGTCACATCTGTCTGACATCTGCAGGGCTGTCACGGGAGCCGGGAAGCCTCATCCATCACCTGTCACCAATCTGAAGAAAACTCCCATTTTTGTCTGTTTACAGCTGGAGTTCATGATGCGTGGAGTCTTGAGTTAGTCCGTCTGTCACTTCCTCGTCTGTGTGTTGAATCACGTCATCGGATATCATTCAGAACACTTCACGTCATGACAAATATCTCATGTCCAGCAGGATATTCTCAATATGATTATTGTGTTTAGTGCGAGACACTCGACGGCCCAGATAGATGTAAGAAAGATGTAGCTGCTGTGTGCTTATTAGAAAAGATGTAAGGATGACAACTACTGCTAAAGGAAGTGTTTGTGTTCTTGATACATTATATAATAACTAAAGTCTATACATCAAAGTTGTGTAATAATAAAAGAAGAAGCTACAAAAGAATCTTCCAATAACACAGCCAATGTAAAATGCGTGTTAAAGGAGAAGTTCACTTTCAAAATAAAAGTTCATGATCATTTCCTCACCCTCATGTCATCCAAGATGTTTCTGTGTTTGTTTCTTTACTGGAAAAGAAATGAAGGTTTTTGATGAAAACAGTGCAGGATTTTTCTACATATAGTGACTTCAATGGACGCTTGAAGGTGAAAATGTTTCAGTGCAGCTTCAAAGGACTTTAAACCAGACCATGAATAAAGCTCTGATCTAGTGAATTTAAATGTATATGCTTTATAAACACACATGCGTTCATCAAAAAACTAAATTTCTTTTCCACTAAAAACATAAACATCTTGGATGACATGAGGGTGAGGTAATGATCATGAACTTTTCTTTTGAAAGTGAACTTCTCCTTTAACGTGTCCTACATGTAGAACCTCTTAAATCACATCTCCATGCGGTCCTGATGTGAGCGTCCTGTACCCTTAATGAACTGAGAGCTGTTGTGAATTCACCTATAGATCATGATTCAGATTCACTTCTCTTCGCTGGCTCTGTTGGCATGAGTTCAGATGTGTTGGAGAAACATGAAAGGAATTACAGCTGAATGATCATTTATCTGCAGGATTAATGGCTTCTAAAAACGCTAGACTTTTAATGTGATAGTGCTCCATTATTGTATTGAATGACTAAAGACTTTCCTGAACCTCAAGCACTTATAAAGTCCCACAGCTTCATTTCATTCAAATTAACTTTCTTCTTCTTGCTACAGAACATGCACACATTAAAACTTCTCTGCAAATACATTTCATGTTAGAATGAATTAATCGATTTACCATCATAAACGTGTTCTTACATGTTTAACTATGTAAGGAATCATTGACGACAGACCAAAATATTATTTTCTAAGAATTCAATAGACCGGTGTTAATTATTCCACTTATTAAACGGTAACCACATTTCAAGACGTTTTATCTCAAGACATTTGTAAGATATTTGTCTCAGAATGGACTTGTTACTAATTTTACTGACGCTTCTCATCTGAAGCTGTTGCTTGAGCATGCACACAGTTATCTGAGAGCGAGAGGAAGACAGGCAGCACACGCGTTTAAAGCAATGTTTCTTTGATTAGTTTTCGTGGTATTTAACACTCCTGTCATATAAGAAAAGTGACACAGAGATTTCTGCTCCAGCTGTGGTTCTCACAGTAGCATATAAAGCCTGCTGCTGTGTTTAAAGTCCCGTTTACCCATTCCACAGACGCATTTAAGACGTTGTTTTTGTGTTTTATCTTTAGCCCACTGATTGTGTCATGTAGTTCCTGTTACCTTTGATATCTGTGACCCTGGACAACAAAACAGTTTATGTGGGAATTTTTCGAAGTTGAGATTTTTACATAATCTGAAAGCTAAATATTATTTCTATTGATGTATGATTTGTTAGAATAGGACAATATCTGGTTGAGATACAGCTGTTTAAAGCTCAGGACTCTGTGAGTGCAAAAAATGTATATTGAGAAAATTGGCAGGACATCCACTCAACAAAATAAAGTTTTGATATTTTTAAGGTAGGAAATTTATCATATATCTTCATGGAACATGATCTTGACTTCATATCATAATGATTTTTGGCATAGAAGAAAAATCTTTTGACTTAAAATTGACTCATTCAATGTATTTTTGTCTTTTACTCAAAATGTCCCTGTGCTACTTAACACTGGTCATGTGACCCAGGGTCACACATGCTTAAGTGTTTCGTCTGAACAGTCCTGTACAGCGCTGTCGCCGTTGTTGTTGAATTCTTCATGCTGTCCGTAAATGTTAATAGTTATTTCTTCTCAGACGATGGAACTGACCTGTCGTTTTGTCTTGATCTTTATTCAGTGGTGGACAGTAGGCTACAGAGTAAAACCTTATTCAGTTAAACTTGGTGCAGTGACATGGAACTAAAAGATCTGGAGCTACTTCATCATGTTTTTTTAACTGAAAAATAATGCTCACCCCTGGAAAGTTTGTCAGCCAATCAGAATGAAGCATTCCACCGCCCCGGGGTATAAGATAATCAAAACAAAAAGTGAAAGAAACATTATTCATTGTGACATACATTCGGCCAAATAATTTGCTGATAATAAAGTTGATTTAAATGATGTGTAGCTTTGCCATGGAGACGACAGCATGGTTGATATGAAACATATAAGTAAATGTCAAGATAAATGTCACTTGTGAAGAGTTGTCAGAGAAGTGGTCACGCTGATTTTGATTCATGTGTTTTTATAGAGTGAGTGTGAGGCTTTTCTTTATTTTGACAGCGGGAGATGTTCCTTAGAGACTTTTTTGTCTTTTTGAATGATCTATGGTCAATGATGCTCATACGTTGAGGCTTTAAGCTTTAACATGTTTCCATCTCTCTCTCTCTCTCTCTCTCTCTCACACACACACGCACACAGATTCTTCTCTGTATTTATGGACGTGATGTGATGTGAACATGCAATTTCATGCCAAATCGGATCACTACACTCTGACACGCTAATATATAAATCATTATTACAGGCTTTCAAAGAACAAACACATATTTCACACAGAGTTGTCAAATTCTGATCATTTCTAAGAAAGTAATCTTATATATGTGTAATATTAGAGATACGTTTAGCCAAGAATGAAAATGAGGAAATACGAGTCATCAGAACAGAAAAGAAGATATTTTGAAGAATGTTGATAATCAAACAACACTGAACGCTATTGACTTCCACTGTAGGAACACAAAACCACTGAGACATTCCTCAAACTATCTTCTTTTGTGTTCCACTGAAGAAAGACTCACATAGAGAGTCCCAACCACATGAGGAGGAGTAAACAAAACATTTTTGCAAAACAACTGTTGCGTTAGATCAGTAATCTTCTGCAGAAAATAATATCTTGCTTCATATTTTTTAAGTGCAAATACTTAGATTTACTTGAGAAGCAAAATGGCATTAGAAATAAACACAAATTAAAAAATGATCTTGTTTTAAGCATAAATTAAGTGCCAATTAGGTATGAAAAATAAATCCATCCATCCATTTTCTACCGCTTATCCGAACTACCTCGGGTCACGGGGAAAAATAAATCAGTTTTTTTAATTGAATTAAACAGATTTTACTTACCTTAATATGTTTTCCTTGTTTTATCATAAACTAGGTTTTGAGTGTCACTGACTATCGTTTTAATAAACTCACGTCAAATGCGAAACACCTGTATGTGGATGTATTTTACGATTATTAGGCGCCGTGATGAATATAGAAATCTAAATGAAACTGTCTCAGTGACGGTGATGCTTTTTTCTGTGTGATTATAAGGAGCAAAGACTGTATGAGCAAAAGATGCTATGAAAGTGGAGTCTCCCACCTTTTGCTCTTTGTGTTCTGTGATGGAGAGAAAATCATCGGGTCTGAAACAACCTGAGGGTGTGAAAATGACTTTTTACTTTTCGGGCTTGAACTACTTCTGTAAAGCTCTGTGTAGCTGTTGCTGAACTGAGGGTTTGGTTGCAAGCGGGACTTTATAACACCAGACGTGTTGTTGTGTACAGAATCAGAGCGTCTCCCCGGGAGCGTCTCTACAGAGTGAGATTAAACGCAAGCTTAATGCCGGACAATAGCCGCCCGGTCAGCAACACGCAAATCTGCACGTCTCTAATGACCCGAGTGGACCGCCTCATTCTGTGAGCCGGGGGGCTGCTGTTACAATGTTCAGCTTAGCCAGAAAGGTCACGATCACTTTGAGAAAGATGAAGAATCGCGTATCTACAATTACTGGCCCAAAGGCGCCTTAGCAGAGAATAATTAAATGGCTTTAGTTCAATAATCTGTTTTGACACACCACTGTTGACTGCTCACTTGTGCTAAACTCGCCCCATGAGAACCATTACATGCTGGAGGTTCTGCCGCGATGGTTTCAGCTCACAGTGTTTGAATTTGACTATGTTTCGCTGCATTGCAGGCGAATACAAAACACATGAAAAGTTTACGAAATTCAGAACTGCCCCCAGTGGCCAAAGCTGGAACTACCACCGAACGCAAGACGCGAGCAGACGTCACCCTAAGAAAAGATTACAGACGAACAGATATTAATGTTGACTCTTTAAATGTCTCAAGCTGGAAATCTGAAGGGATGTGACGTCAAAGACACAGCGGGACAGCTTCAGTCACACAAACTCCAGCAGACCAGCCCACCTGAAGAAGGCAGATGCTTTAGGATCCGTCGGCTGGACTTGAGACGCTGTTATAACTGAGATTTCAATCAGCCAAATGAAATTCTGTCACTTTTAATCCTCTTCACTTCCAGGAATTACTCTCAACACTACATGTGCGGGATTTACTCTTCACATAAAAACACTTTATGAAGCATGTTAAAGAATTAAAGTTAATCTCCTCTGAGCTCCGTGACATGACATACAAAATCATTTCCACTGTCCAACCGTTTATGAAAACATAAGGAAAGACTACGGATGCAAAGGAAAATTTAACTACAAACAATAAGATGTGTTGAACTGAGATCAAAAAACTGTCACGATGCAAACACCATCCTGAAAAATTGATTTGGGTTTAATTTCTGGAAATTCATCATTTTTATCTTTTGATTTAGGATTGAACTAAAAGCAGAACAGTTTGTGTGTGACTCATCATGTGTTTTACACGTATATGTTCTTCAGACCACCTGTTGCTTTAGAAAGGCGTTTGGAGGGCGTCCGGCGACGCTTCAATTCTCATTGTTCTTCCATCGCTGCTTTACAGCCTGTGGATCAGAAATCCAATATAAATGCAAATCTGTCTATTAATGCACTTTCAAATCTGCAAGCGTCTAATGTAATCAAAGCAAAAAATGACCATTTTTATGCTAAATTAAAATATTTATGAGAGTGGCAATCTGTGCGTTGATCAGGTGCGAGAAAGACTCGGTTAGACTGACACAAATATCAATATATGAAGAGAGTTTGAGCTGTAGACACACGAGAAAAGCGTTTATAAGAGCGCTAAGTGAGCTCCAGGAAAACACGACATAAGATGACTCTTATAAATGGATTAAATGTGGTAACAATCCTCATCTACTATATGTTTGGAGTGTAAATCTTGCTGGCTGGAGTAACTGTGAAATCTCATGCTAAGAATGAATTGCATACAATCTACAACAGGATCAGTAATGGGAAACTGGAGTTTAGTTAATAATTAAAATAGGTCCTTATGAGAGAGATCTCATATCACCCATGTCCCCAGTTGCCCTCTGAGAGGAGACCTGCGAAAGAAAGACAGTGAGCAGAAGAGGCCTGTGGGAGGAGGAGAAAAGGCCTGTGACAGGAGGAGAAAAGGCCTGTGAGAGGAGGAGGCCTGTGAGAGGAGGAGGCCTGTTAGAGGAGGAGGCCTGTGAGAGGAGGAGGCCTGTGAGCCTGTAGAAAAGGCCTGTGAGAGGAGGAGGTCTGTGAGAGGAGGAGGCCTGTGAGAGGAGGAGGTCTGTGAGAGGAGGAGGCCTGTGAGAGGAGGAGGCCTGTGAGCCTGTAGAAAAGGCCTGTGAGAGGAGGAGGTCTGTGAGAGGAGGAGAAAAGGCCTGTGAGAGGAGGAGGCCTGTGAGAGGAGGAGGCCTGTGAGCCTGTAGAAAAGGCCTGTGAGAGGAGGAGGCCTGTGAGCCTGTAGAAAAGGCCTGTGAGAGGAGGAGGCCTGTGAGAGGAGGAGGCCTGTGAGCCTGTAGGAAAGGCCTGTGAGAGGAGGAGGTCTGTGAGAGGAGGAGAAAGGGCCTGTGAGAGGAGGAGGCCTGTGAGAGGAGGAGGCCTGTGAGAGGAGGAGGCCTGTGAGCCTGTAGAAAAGGCCTGTGAGAGGAGGAGAAAAGGCCTGTGAGAGGAGGAGAAAAGGCCTGTGAGAGGAGGAGGCCTGTGAGCCTGTAGAAAAGGCCTGTGAGAGGAGGAGGCCTGTGAGAGGAGGAGGCCTGTGAGCCTGTAGGAAAGGCCTGTGAGAGGAGGAGGTCTGTGAGAGGAGGAGAAAGGGCCTGTGAGAGGAGGAGGCCTGTGAGAGGAGGAGGCCTGTGAGAGGAGGAGGCCTGTGAGCCTGTAGAAAAGGCCTGTGAGAGGAGGATGCCTGTGAGAGGAGGAGGCCTGTGAGCCTGTAGAAAAGGCCTGTGAGAGGAGGAGAAAAGGCCTGTGAGAGGAGGATGTCTGTGAGAGGAGGAGGCCTGTGAGAGGAGGAGGCCTGTGAGCCTGTAGAAAAGGCCTGTGAGAGGAGGAGGCCTGTGAGAGGAGGGCCATAGGTGGAGGTCTGTGCACGGAGGACTCTTTCATGATGTCTCATGCTGGGCCCTAATAACTGTTTCCAGGAATAAACTGGTACGAGAGGTGCAGACTGCCACTTGACTTACTGCATGGAAGCAGCATATAATAACGTGAAATAATTATCATGTTCATGGCTCTGCGTTCATACACGACTCACATGCAGATGTGAAGTGATTCGGTTTCTGTCATCAGCCACATTTTTTGTATCCGCAAGTGCAATTTATAAAACTCTTAATCTTAATCTTCAATACACTTTAATGCTGTAGGTCAGATGACTCAAATTACAATAAATTATTTGTCCCTGAAGATTCACATCTTACAAGTGTTTAAGGAGTTTATAACAGAATCAACCTATAAAGCTCTCTCTCTCTCTCTCTCTCTCTCTCTCTCTCTCTCTCTCTCTCTAGCCACATTTCCATTACAGATTTGTGCAAAATTGAAGCAATGTTTTCTAAATGTAGATTAAAACAATATTGCAAAATGACGTGTTCCCAATTCCCATTGGGTTTATTTTCAATGTGTTGTTTCAATTTGCGCATTTTGAAGGGTAATGGAAACCTGGCTTCTCTCTCTTTCACGTACACACACTCACTCATTTAAATGAACCAGTAAAAAAACTGATTTAATTGATTCATTCCCTCTTGGCATCTTAGGCCTTATTTGTCCCGAGGTTTCAATTCAGTTAATCTATGTTTTTTAATTTCATTTGTTTTTTTTATTGTGTACATTTATTTTTCTCAAATCTATTTCTGTCACACTAACTGAGTTTCTCATTTTTGTGTTAGATTAATGACTGCAGAAACATGGTTAACCCTCCTGTGCTGTTCTGTTTTCAAAAGATACCAATATGCAGTTAATTATTTTCTTTAACCTCAGACATTTATATTTATTAAAAATCAAAATGTTTTTTCACCCATATGATAGATGTTGCTCTTTTGATTTAACAGAGATATTTACCATATATTCTGTCTGTATTGCTTGTAATTTGTGAGAAAACATCTGTGCAGTATTTTTTCATAGGGCTGTATAGATTTAAAAACTGAACAATGCTTAACAAAAACATCAACAACATACAAGAGAATATACACAAACATATTCATTTTTTTATTGCTTCCTTCGTTGTATTTAAGTTCCAAGGGAAATAAAAAAAGACAATGCCTACTTTTTCATGAAATATTGCAGCGTTTATTGTAAATAGTTGATCAATGTGGGCCATTCTCATTATGTTGGTCATTCATGTACCCTCATAATCTTTAGTTAAAATCTGAAAATGCACTTCTGCTCTGTAGTGACTTTCCATCTTAAATGAGGTATGTTAGACAGCCTGGGCGGAGATTCCTTTAACTCCTCCCCTTTAACTGTCAGTCTGCTTCCAGTTCCATTTTTTTTACATCCTATCAAATCGGAGAGAAAGATGAAAGCAACGGCAACTATTTTTCTCATTCAAACCGGAAGTTGCGATGGTTTTTACTTCCGTATTTTGAAGCATGTCCAAGTGAAATGGAATTTCTCTTGATAAAAATAGTGGTCGTGGCTTCCGTCTTTCTCTGTTTGTGTTCAACCAAAGAACTTCTTTTACTGCTTCTTTCAAGCAAAAGAAAAAATTCTGTCGTAAATGATATCGAAGTATTTTTGTTTTCAGGCTTCTTGCTTTTTTAAAGAGTACTTAGCATGAGATCATGAAAATGACTTTTCATTCAGTCTGTTATGTTGCCGTGTTTGAAAGTAAGCTGTCTGCCAAGTTGTAAGTCCGAAGGTGAATAAATAACAAAGTTATTTGCTTGTAAAAATGGGAGTCGACTCTGAATCACACAAACAAGACGTGGAATCATTCACCTGTGTATCTACGTCACTACACATAGTCCCCGCCTACGTTTTGTTAAAACGAAATTATAGTATTACTAACATATTAACAGTATTTAAAAATATATATATATTTTATTTCATTGATGAGCAAAAGCACAACATGCATGTTGTCACACTGGGAGTTTTTATGACAAGAGTTGTCACTTGTCACTGACAAACATCTGCTCCAGTCGTGGTGGAGTTTGTTGTGGATTAGCGTCTTCTTCCTCGTCAGACTCGGGCTCAAATTGGTAAAATCGCCGCCATCTCTATCTACACATATAATATACATGACATCCAAACACATGTAAACTGTAATCCTGTGATGATGGTAGTGGGGTTCCATTTGCGACAAATGATGAACGCGTTTGACCAATAACAGACTACACCTGACATCTGACCAATCACATGACACAAGGTTAGCGGGTAGGCGGGGCCTAGACGGATGAATCGCGGAACGAATCATTTGAGAGTCAGTCAAGAAGTAAGGCACGAATAACTGCATATTATTACAACATTAAAGTGTTTAAACACATTGTATTTACATAAACTTGTTGTTGGACACTCCATAAACCAAAGTAGGACCTAAAAAAACATATGCTAGGTACTCTTTAACATATTTGTAATTTACAGTTTACCTGCCTCATAAAGCAAACTGCTGTTCATTCTATTCTCTTAAATCGTTCTCCTGGCCCAGATTTTCAATGCTCAGTTTCGAGTGCGGCGCAAAGCCGATATTCTGACGGCTAAATGAAAACGTCCAGATATCGATCTGATACAGGGACACAATGGCTTCACGTGACCGGCTGATATATTCAGAGTCGAGGCGGAGGGTGGACGCCTTTCTCAGGCTTTTGTTTTAAGTCGGAGAAAAATCTTTTGTGCGAGTGTGTGTGTGGTAATGAGATGGAGCAGAGGTGCTTGATTCAGATGCAGCAGATAGAGGCGGCTGTGAGGAGAATGTGTAATGGACAGACACACTTTCACGTGGAACGGCTCGAGACGGGCTAGACAGGAAGACTGAAAGGTCACAGTCAAGGTGAGATGTAATCAGAGAGACTTTCTGTCCGTCTAACACGCAGTGAGCATGAGAAGCGCCCTAATCAGTGTGCATCACTCCCCCTTGCTCTCACATCTGCTCAACATCATCAGAGAATGATAAAAACATTCATAAGAATCAACAAGGCTTCGTTTAAGCCTCTTCACCTTTTCATGAGACACAATAACAGAATGAAAGTCAGTCGTTCACTTGACAGAAAAATCACATGAATGTCACTTGATCACGACATCAGCAGACGGATTTAAAAATCACTTTAAAATAAAGGTTCATTCATTACCGTCAATAAATGGATTAGATACTACCATGAACGATGAATCAGCAATATATTATCACAACATTTAATCAAATTGTTAATGCAAATTAATAATAATCCAGTTTAACTAATGTAACAAACACAGCTTTTATTTTTGGAGAGTGAACGTTGAACATTAACTAAGAATAATAATTGCTGTTGAAGTATTGTTTATTGTTAGGCCATGCTAACTAAAATTAAAGGGGTGATTTGACACTTTGGCAAAAACTAATATTATGGTTTGTTTTAGATATAATGTGTAAACACGATTTAAGGTTAAAAACGCTGTATTTTCCACATACCGTACATGTTTGTATCTCCTCTGAAACGCGCAGATTTTTGAACAAAGCTCATGGCTCTGAAAAGCGAGGTGTGCTCTGATTGGTCAGTTCATCAGTGTGTAGTGATTGGTGGAATACTGCAAGCGTGTGACAGAAATGTAACGCCTCTGACCATATTTGGAACGTCAGGTTCCTCTTCAATTGTACTGACAGGTACACCACCTAACTTGAGTTTACATTTGTGCGGTCTTAGACACATCAGACCACCAACTGATGTAGATTTGTGGTTGTGTGATTACACAAGGTGTTTCAGGCACGTTTTCAGCATTTCGCTTTTACATAGAATACATCTTTTGTTCATACACTTTCATTTCTGCAATATGACGAGTCTAATACACGCATGGGCAACTTATAACACACCAAAGGCACACAAAAACACGTGTTCGCTTAACACAACGAATCGGTCTGAAAATATTCACTCTTAAAAGGAAATTTTATGTAATTAATATGCTATTTTTAATAACAGCACACGTTATCATCACGTGTCTTACAGTATTGAGTTTCATGATCTCGAGGCGACGTGTGAATAATCCATTTCACTCAGAACCAGCAGCCCACCGCCGTCTCACAGCGAGAAATCAACAACATCTGATTCAGGGAGCCAAATGATGTCACATTGCTCTCGAACCCCAGATAATCATCCGGCACGATGGGATTAGTTAATTACCGTCAGGAAGAGCTGGCAATTAGTGGAGAAATGGAGCTGGAAGACGTGTCAGGGTTAAGCACTGCCTAAACCACTGAGTGGGCTGATACTGCAGTCTCCGGGGAGTTTATTCACAGCACTTCTGCTACAAAAAAAGAGAAAAGGAAAGAAAGACGCTCTGAAAAGGGTGCCGCTGAAGAAACCATTGTTTTTAATCACTGAATCTGGAAGAGCTGTGAATCGTTGGCTCTTTAGAATTAAAGTCTGGAGATGTTAGGAGAGGAAAAATGCCTTTTAACATTATTCACACAACAGTCGTTGTGTTTGCTGTTCAAGTGTTGTTTAATGGTAAATATTAATCACGTCCCGCTCTGTCTCTGCAAAAACGTGAGCCATGAATCAATTGGAGCACCCAGATGGGGAAAGGTGGGCTTTTATCCCTACATTTGACATTTATTCAATACTGCACAATAGAAGATTAAAATACGTACATTTTGGGTTAAAAATAAAAATCAGTTGTTGAGAAAGAACAAAGTCTGAGGTTCACAAGGGTAAGCTTATCATAATTTATCTTTTGAGCTGTACGACTTTACAGAAAACATCATTTTGATGTCATTTGACTGACATAAAGTAACATGCAGTTTCAAACAGATGCTAAATTTACAGATTGCAGCTAGAGGGATCTTCTGACTTTCAGAGTTAAACAGATGATGTTTTTATTGAAAATTCTTCTTAACTGTGAACTATTTTCAGATGTGAGTAGTTAAATTGATTATGCATTTCTTTGTTTTTCTTCTGCGAGAAAGTGCACAGGAGCGTTTGGTGAATGCGTAAATCTAATTCCGAGTGGGGCTTGATGTCACGTGACAAAGAGTTTCCTCAGAGGTGTCAGACGCACTTGTCTTGTCAGTCCAATAAACAGCATGAGAATTAAGCCGACTGTCACAGAAACCATTGCATTTACTACATATAATCATGATGATTACTACTTTACTACAGATAAAATCATGGTACATTTTCCGCACTGCGCCTGCGTGAGGGAGAGGAAACATGCGTCACACATCAGCTCCGTTCAAGACAACTCGGAATGAGGATATTTCCCAGCACAAACGCGGAAGTAACCTTAAAAGTATTTAGGAACATTTAAACATTACATGGCAAAACATTACATTCATGTTTATCAATGATTTTGTTGCATCATAACATTAAAAGAATCTCTTAACATTTAAAGAGCACCGTTCCATAAATTATTTCCGGGTTTGAGTGGGAACTATCGAATGTCCGACGACAACTTGTGTTTGTCGCGCCGTGCCGCATCCAGTGCGGACACATTTTAAAAAGATAATGTTTTTTAAAGATTATGTCTTTTGTCGTGTCGCGTCAGGTGTAGTCACGGTTGTACGACAGTCTTGTGACAACTGTGTATAAAACACCGCGAAAACAAGACTGAGCGACGCTCGGCTGGTCTCAGATGAGAAAGCTGAAGTGACAGAAAAGATGACGGACTGAGCTCGGTGCTTTGGTTCTGTAAGTTGCCTTGGAAACATGCGTTGAGTGATTGCGGTCGCTTTGATGTTCTGCGTGGTGGTTCCTTGTTCTGTGAGGTTTTTGTCATGTTGCTGTGCTGTTATTTATGTGTTTTGTGTTGTTGTCATCTTGAATGAGTTTGTTAATGTAAGAGTTCAAGGTCTGAATGTAAGGTTAAGAGATTTCTCTTTGACCGCATCCACGTGACAAAATACTTATGTATAAACTGTAGTAAACTGCAGTATACACGTGTGTCCTCAATTATATTAAACTACTGTAGTATACTTCAGTATAGTATTAACATCCTTATATTATCTGAGCATTTTACCTCAGATTGATATGTGTATACTTGGGTATTTCTCATGATGTGAGAGGATGTATAGCGTCATACTTTTATCACGTTGTTGTGTTAGATAAAATAAATCAGAAGGATAAAATTAAAACATGAATCTGTTTCAAACTGTGGATTTTATTTATATTTAAGAATCTGATATATTTCAATAAATGGAGGAAACATCAATTCTTTTGTCCACTACTGTACACCTCACACACAGCCCATCAATTGATGTTAATAATGAAAACTATCAGAAATCAAAATGAAAGTGAGTTTTTTTTCAGATGAGACAGAACCCAGTGAATTCTAAATGACTTTACAGTGACAGAAATACATGAATTTTTCCTCTTTCGACTGTTCCATCAGGACAACATGCACAGGACTGTTGGATGTCACATTTCAGAAATTATCCAGATGAAAGCATCTTATTAGACGGGTGGTTACACAAACATTGGATTCGGACGTGCCTTGACGGCTTTTCACCCACATTGCCTCAGAGGTGCAATTTTTCGGGTTTCTATAGGACCCTTTTTTACTCACATCGGCCTTAAAAAATGAATTGAATCAGATTTCCTTACCTTTCCATCACATTTAAATACTCACCTCTCTTCTGGAGCAGCAGAACGGGTTCTGTGGCATTTAAAAATGGCCCATGTCGTTTCTTTTCCATTAAACCACAATATAAAAAAATCACTTTTGCGCACCCGTCTGCACTTTCCGGGGTCCCGGCTGCTTTTGAGCGCTTTGAGCCGGATGAAAATGAGGCTAGAAAGCATGTCAGGAAAATAATGCATTGATTTTCAAACCTGCTTTCACAGCGGCTGTACTGGATGTTTAAGGGCCGTGGATGGTGCGCTTGGCCTGTATTTGTGCCGGAGTGATTTATCATATGGCTTTAGTTTGACCAGACCGATGATTATGAAACGCTGCACTTTACATCTCTGCTTCCAGGGGATCTTTAAAAGTGCCGGAAGAAAGAAGTGACAAGAGAACCTTGAATGGAGTCAAGCAGGGAAAATGTTACTGCGCGTCGGGTTTTCTCTGCTGTTGACTGCCGGATCTGGCTGAGCGGGTTGAGAGATGAAAAGCCGTTCATTGGTTTGATTCTCAGAGAACACACGTACAGATCAATTGTATGCCGTAAATGCACTGTAAATTGCATTAATGCTTAAAAAATGAAAACAGAATGAAAATATCACAAGTGTACATTTCAACACGATTGAGTCAAAAGATGAAGCAGAAGCAGATTTAACAGAGAGCGACGTGTGACTGTTCATGTCTGTTAAAGATGATCAACAATCAGAAAGATAGTTTTAATTCATTTACAGAAGTGAAGCATTAACATAACACATTGTCAGTGCGTTTACACTTTATTACTTTTTTTAAAGGAGCCCTAACTGCTTTGGAAACTGTGAATGCCAAATGCGTGGAAATCTGGGAATGTTTGTACAAATTGAGAGAAATAGATCAACATATTTAATAAGATTTAAAATACTTCGCATAAAAACAACACTTTACAAACATTAAAACAAATACGATCAAACATTTACAAGTGAAGTATGTGCGATGTGCTCCATCGTGATTGGTCGCTTTGTAAGTCGTTGTGATTTTCATATATGGTGATTTGGTACTAATGGCCGAGATGTTTAACATGAAAGTTATTGTATATTTGAAATATACACGTGCTTTTCTTGTGTTTTCTGTACGGACTGTTGTGATGATGTGCTTTGATTTTCATCCATTTTCCTCCAACACATCTGACCATATAGGTGATTTATCCCTCCTTATAGTAACGTGTTAAATCACCACCTCTACGGGCAGCAGACTTGCGTTTGTCTGCATGTGAATGAGCTCATGTTGTCATGAAAGTTCTGAAAGTTTCTGTAGTTGTGTTTCAATAAATGTGATTTGAGGAGAGTTTAGTTGTAAAAAAATCGTTGTGCAGTGCATGTAAATTTTCTTTAGTCGTGCATTGAAAATCCATGGGGATACATTTAAGGTTTTTAAAACCGCCTCGTTAGAAACGTCTTTCAAAGATAATTGGCTCCTCTGGATCTCCTGAATGCTTTCAATGGAGAGGTTTTGTGATGTTTTGTTTAATTGTAATCCATCAACGGTTGAACACCATTTTTTGGCATTTAAACAATATTCGACTAATGAGTCTGAAATCGGCAGGGATTCCTGAGCCCGTTTGCACAAAACTGTCAGTGAAACGGACATAAATGATGTTCCAGAGGCTGTTAACAGAAGAAAAATTGCTTCTTTTGTCCTTTGTGGACTGAAACACGGCTCTGTCAGGAGAAGTCATTGAGAAAAGCCATTCCACACGCTGGATTATCTGAACATGGCCTCTTTTAATGTCACCCATTTTTTAGAGAAAAATGAATTTCGCTGTGAAATTGCTTTGTGGTTCAGGTGGAGTATATATAGGTGTGTTGTGCACTTTATCAGCGACAGATCGTGATTAGATGCCTGCAGGATCTCTCTCCACAACTCATCCTTTGTGATCCGTGGAAAGGTCAAGTGTGGCTTTTTCCCCGCTAACCTACGGCAGCTATCACAGTTTCTCAATCCTCCATGTTATTTGTTCTCGCCCCTGCTCGAAATATCTGCCGCAATAAAAACATGAATCACGGCACCTTATTAAGATAAAATAAAAATACAGCCGCGAGACCAGAAGTGTTGAGCACCATTTCTACTGATTTGTTGAAGGTCTTGCGTGCGGATATGAGCTTCATGAAGCATGTCATCTTTGTAGAATCTCAGTGTTGTATAGCGTGCATTACCATCGCTGTGCTCCTTTTTATTCTTCCAGGTCATTTAAGGACATTTGAAGTAGGGCAGCATGATTCATTGGGATTTTTCGCTAAATTTCGTGTAAATTGACCCGTCTAGTGCGACTATAATATTGCGATGGTATTATAATATAAAATAATACATAATATTGCGGCTGACTAATAAGTTATCGTGCAGACCAGATATAAAGGTTCACAGAGAGTTTGTTGAACTGATGACACTTAAATAATACAACATAATCACATTGCTATTTTTACATCTGCTTTTGCCCCAGTTATGACTGTGTTTAGAGGCGGACATTAATGAATATGATTGGCTGTAGACAAAATGCAACTCTGTTCCGTTCAGTTTGATCATTTGAATCAGTGTGTTGAGTGAGATTCAGTCTCTCTTCAGACAGAAGTGTGCATGTGGAGTGATTGTGTTTGATTTCTGTGAAACAGACGCTTTGGCTGTAAATGTTCAGGACAGATTCTACTGTTCTCTGAGGAAGAGCACACGGGGGAATTGACTCGTGACAGGACGCCTGTACACACTCACTGTGATTTCTGCTCAGATATTTACACAACAGCAAACAAACAAACAAACAAACAAGCTTTTGAGTTCTTCATCCTCGTAAAACAAGACAAGGTTTGACTGGTATCTGTAGTTTTTGTTTGCGTCTACATTATAAAAAGACACACATAATTCTATATACAAACTTTATTTAAAACTTTAAAATGTCAGATTTATTAAATGTGTTTGAAAAAAAAAAATAAGCACATGATCTGTAGAAATACAGGTGTTTATAGTTGAGAATTACAAAGTTCAAACTAATGTAATAGTTACTAATATAACATTATTGATTACTACATTTGTTTGTAGATATAATCAGATAGAGCTTTTTTGGTTTAATGGGTTTATAGTGAGGGTCAGTTTCTTTTTAATAATGATAATGCCTCAAACTTACATTGCTTTATCACAACATCTTTCATTTGATTTAAATCCAATCATCTAATAGGTTTAAGTCCACACACATTTTGGCAGATTGAGTTGAGTTAAGGCTTAAATACACTAGATTTTCATACTGTCTAGTTGCAGAAGTCTGTGTCAGTCATCAGATATGATCAGTCGCTGTGTTTCTATCTGAAACTTTCAAAAAGTCTGCAAGTGTGTGACGTCTAGTTTAAAAAAATCTGTTCAGATCTTGTAGTGTGTTCCAGCCATTAGTTGTACACGTATGGGCAGTTGACAGATAAACGGTCCTATGGTGTGACAGCAAAAAAAGAAAAACAAACTGTTAATAATGTACCATTTATTTAATAATAAATTGTATATTATTATTATTTTTTCCACATTTTAGCTGTCAAACTATCGGCACGTGTGGTTTATTTGTTAACTACCCAAAACACTATTAACACGCAAACACACTTTAATTGCATGATCATGTGTTGTGTTGTGTTGTGTGTGAGTTTGCGCTGGTGGTGTGGGTTATTTGTCATCACAGGAGATGTTGACAGAGGTCATTAAATCTGCAGTGGAGCTGAGAAATAGTGCAGTGAATCACATCACAACTTCTGCTATTCTGAGCATACGGCACATAGAGTCCATGGGCCCTATCTTGCACCCAGCGCAATTGACGTTGTACACCGACGCATGTGTCATTCCTATTTTGCACCCGCGCAAAGCGCGCTTTTCCCTCCACAGAAGCACATCGCTAAACTAGTGAATGAACTTGCGCTCCCTGGGCGGTTCAGCGCAAAAAAGGAGGCGTGTTCCGGCGCAAACAATCCCTGGTGCTATTTTGCTGTTCCATTAAACAATTGCGCCACTGACCAGAAAAAACCTAGTCTAAAGTCAGTGGCGCGTTGCGCGTTGTTCATTATGCTATTTTAAGGGCGCATGCTTGACCATAATGTATAGCGTGCACAACGCGCATACACTTTGCTCATGTAATCTACACAGATGCAACAGTTATTTTTGCAAATCATAAATTGTTACACTAAAAAAATATTAACACATGAGATGACGGAAATCATTGTGGTGTGCCACGAAGATGTGAAAAATAGGCATAAATCTAGCTTACAAATTATTCAGGCTAATTGTAGTAATTAAGGATCAGACCTGTTTGCCCAATAGTGGCAATAAGACATATACGTATATAAGGACATCTGACAAATTGGTTTGTCCGTCAAGAACCAGGAAAAACTGAAAAAAAGACTGTGAAATCACCTTTACCATAATGTAAGTACATTAAAAACCTTGTCTTCAACTTACCAGTTAAGTTGAGCGTGCGCCTGGTAAATACGCCATAATAATAGCAATCCATAATGGAACTTGCGCACCTGCTTTTAAAGGGAATGTTGGATGACGCTCTGATTGGTTTATTTCACGTTACGCCCAAACCACACCTATGAATAATGAAGCTACTTCAGACCAACACATTTTAGATTTGCGCCGGGCGCAAGAGCCATTTATCCCGCCGGGAAAATAGCAACAGCGCCGAGACCCGCCCACAAAGTTACTTGCGCATCGCGCTTTGACACTTGCGTTTCAGATCGTTAAAATAGGGCCCCATATGTCTCTGTGGTGACGGCCAAACCGAGAGGAGATATCTTTTTTCTTCTGACTGTTCAGAACAGCTCTGTTGTGATGTCCTGCGTAATATAACATGAGAAAAACACAATAACATGATATTTATATGGTAAGATTACGGTCAGATCTTTTATTTAAAGATTCTCCCGAAGCGAACACTGAATGATTTTAGGATGAATGTCTGTGAGATTGGAGTCCAGAGATGTGAGCTCTGAGTGACAGAACCAGCGTTGTGACCTGCAGAACAACAGTCTCCACAGCGGAGAGATTGAGCCGTGCTGATCGGCTCCGGGAGAATTGAAGTAAGTAATAGGTCAATTTAAGGGCCGGCAGTGGAGCCTATCACAGAGAAATCACTGCATCAAACTCAGGATTTCAGGAGCGGACGAGAAAAATATTTTTTTCAAGTACATCAGAGCAGATGAACGTAAAGATGGTTTCCCCCGAAATGACGGAACTCTGTTGAGTGCTTAATAAAGCTTTATTTTAATGGCCTTGTTAATGTAACGTGAAGTATTTGTTAATATGAAAGAAAATGTCTTGAGTGTTAAGTTGTGTGTAGTTGCTGTTCTTTCATTTGCTCGTCTCACTGTGGTGTCATGTGCTCAGAGATGTGTTTGCTCCTCCGGTGATTTCATGTGGAGTTTTAATATGCCTCATTATCTGGCCTACTTTACCTTGAGATTTGTTGATGCAGAACTAGACACAATGCAATTTGCATATATTTGTTAGCGTTCCCTTGACGTGCAGTAATTACGGGCTCTTAGAATGATTTCCAAACGCTTCGACACTTGACTTTCACACAGCTGTATAAGTGAAGGATCGTGGTGTTTTCCACAAAAAGGTCTTCTCATAGTTCATTCTCAGGACAAACGTGCTCATCCCGGTTCATGATGCGTCTGAATCACAGGATGTCAGTCCGGCCCAGCCAGGGTCCGTCTCACGCAGGTAGATTTAATTGTACGTGGCTGCCCGGAGCTTCCAGCTGCCCACCGGGTGATGTTTTTATAGCAGTACTGACCCTAAAGCCCTCGTAACCGCCAGCCGTGGAGAAACTGTTTGTGTCCAACTGATTTATCTTGCTGAAGATTTCCAGATGAGGAATAAGCGTAGGACCAAACTTCCCACTAACCTCGTAAGATATGACGGCCCACCAGTTTCATTTCTACTCTGATGGACTCTCAAGAGTCATCTCAACAATTTCATGAAAATCATGTATTAAAAGTAGTACATCTACATTGAGTCATTTAGCAGACGCTTTTATCCAAAGAGACTTACAGATCAGGGAAACAATGAAAGCAATTGGAAAAACATATGGACAAGAAAAAGGATAAGAGGAGTAAAACTGGTCTCATATAGCCCACGGCAGTATTCAAAGTATTTTTTCTGTATGATTAAGACCATAGTAAAGTTCCCTTTTTTAAGTGTACATGAGGGATAGCGTACAGTACACGTGACTCAAATTTCAGTTTTTTTTTAAATAAAGTCAACCGTGTCCTGAGAGCATTGATTCAAGGTAGCAGAAGGAAACCTGTTGGCCCGGGGAGGTTTTGCAATATGTCGTAATGAAGATGCGTCAAAACCCGTGTGTACGCGTATTAGACGAAAGCAGTATACTTTGCGTTCAGCTGTACGCATACGCTCACACACACGTAAAAAAGGAAGTTTGCCACAGGCTTAAGCAATGCATATCCATATGAATACTTATGAGAAGACCACATAGTGTCAAACACAAGGAAGTGACATTGTGTTTAAAATAATGTTTTTACTTAAAGTGATAGTTCAGCAAAAAATCATTCTGTCATTCATCCAAACCTTCACGAGTTTCTTTATTCTTCAGAACACCAAAGGAAATATTTTAAAGAATGTTGATGATCAAAACTTCTTCTGTATTCGTATCTTCTTTTGTGTTGCACTGAAGAGTGAGGACAGGTTTTAAGAGTCTGTGTTATTCTTGGGTTTTGAGTAAAGCGTATAGTTCCCTTTTTACCAAGTACGCGAGGGATTTCCTCATCAGAATATAACATGCATACAATAGTCTGAATTTTCGGAAAGTACGCGCAGGTCACACATGCACATTACATTTCTTGCAGTAATTAGTTAAACCACCGGGTGGCAAACGTGTCTTGGGAGCATCGGTTAAAGGTAGCTCAAGAAATCCTGACCCGTGTAGGTCTGGAGAGGTATTGTCGTAATGCGCAGGCGACAAAACCACCCGTGTACGCGAATGATTTAAAGGAAGTTTACTTTGCATTCGGCTGCATGCGTACGCTTGCGCTCGCGCACACGTGAACTAAAGAAATATGCCACAGGCTTAAGTGATAAAGACCAATGAAAGTGTTGTGTGTCCACGAGGAGAACATTAGTAGATAAGCTTGTGTTCATTGACTTTATGCACACAGATCAATACTCTTACAGGTTTAAACATATGACCTGAAGGTTCAGTGTCTGGCTCTGGGTTAATGATGTTTAGATGTTTGTAATCTGAATGTCTGTTATATCATAATGCTGTTACACGAGGGTGTGCATCAGACTCTTTAAATCGTTTTCTGTAACATTGTATTGGGTTTCTAAACATAAACATCTCTAAGATGAGAAGAAGTTGTGAAACTGAAATAGAAAGCAGTTACGTGAAGTGATTTATTGAATTGAGTCGATATTTGATCTTGATTTTAAAGCCAGTAGAATTGGTACAATAAAGTATCAGAGAATATCCATTTTTAAGGATGCTTGAAGTCACACAAACAAACATTCATCATTTATTTGTCCTCAAATGTTAAACCTGTATGAGTTTCTTTCTTCTTCGGAACACAAAAGAAGACATATGAAGAATGATGAACAACATCGTACGCACACAAAATTATTTCTCAAAATATCTTTTCTGGGGGTCATTATTTCAGTAAAGTCTTGATCAGATGATGTGAACATTCATCTGTGTGCTTTGGTGTCTCTGGTGTTCATGGATTCTTCAGACAGGTGCTCGGTTCACACATTCAGCTCACAGAGCTTTCGCTTCACTTCACAACTCAGCGTTTATGAAAACTGATGATGTTAAAGTAGCGTTTACAGTTCCTCCATCGATTCCCAAGTCACTTTTTTAGTGATGTCGCTCAACGCGTGCACCTTGAGTCTTTGCCAAAGCTTTTCCATTCTCACTTCATTACAGGAGCAAAGTGATTCACAGCCAAATGAGATGCTGGATGAAACTATTGTGAGATTCTGAGTCATGTCTGATGGGTGTTCAGATGTTTTGGGTTTTATTTTTTCATGATTTCTTGCTGGGCAGATAAAAGTCTTCTTGTTGTGGTTTCATGATTGTTTATGAAACTCTAATAGTCATTTATCAGAAGTGCCTAAAAAAACTTCAAGCACAGTTGAATGGTTTTTTTTAGGTTTGGATCAAACACCGTGTTTAGTAACGTTGTCCTGTGTCTGTCCTGTAGGGAGTTCGCCCGCTGGAAGGTGAGGAATACAGCCATCGAGCGGCGGGATCTGATCCGGAATCCTCTCCCGCTCATGCCAGACTTTCAGCGCAGTGTGAGGATGTTGGGCCGCCGGCCGTCCACGCAACAGTTCATCGACACCATCATCAAGAAATACGGCACACATATTCTGATCTCAGCCACGCTGGGAGGTGAGCGCCGTCTTTATAACAATCATTCTCATGTTTGTGATTGACACTTTCATCCAGAAGTGCATCATTCATCAATATATATGTTTCCTGAGATCAAGCACGGGTCCATTTAATGTTTTTAGAGGATGACGACATGTCACAAAACCCGTTCATGTTGACATCTGAAATACTTTGATCCACAGCGTTTTGAATTAAAAACAAACTGTATTAAAGGCTTATCTCTTAAAAACCTTAAGAACTCGATTCATTTTGAGCTTTGTTCTTCCCTGTGACGCATGTGTGTAGACTTTCCGGTGTTCGCACTTCATTGAATCTGTCTGTGAAATCGTTTCATCATCATATTTAACATGTTTCTGCTGAAGTGAACGTAGCTTGATGCCCTGTTTGTCCTTTAAGGGCTCAGTTTCTTATAATTTCCCATCTGTCAGCTCTGATATGTCATTGTCTGGTGTTCACGGAGAGCTCTGCATTTGGGGATGTAAAGTTATATGTCCTCTGGCTTCGTGGTTGAACCTGATGCTAATTATGGCACGCAGATATCTGATAGGAAGAAGAAATATCACGCTGACGTGCAGAAACGCAGAGTGTCTGGTGAAGGAGGTTTTCCTTTATAGATTTTTCATTTATTTTTAACTAATGATTTAGAAATACAGATCTCTTTGAGGGAACTTTATTAATTCTGCTTAATTCTGTGTCAATTATTAAAGTGACTCACTGTCAATGAATCTCAACCACTCATTTAGACTAAAGTCAGCTGAACTGAGCAGGTTTCACACAACATTTCCAGCCACTGTTCTTAGATATTTGACTGATTCTGGTTCTATTCAACTTATGACAGTTTTGCATTGTTGCACGAGAAGAAGAAATGATAGAAAACAGGAAAATTAGAAACCTATGGTATTGGAACTTGTGAAATAAAAGTATTTTCAAAACAATGTTATTTCTATTCGATGCATTCAATGGAAGGTTTCGCAGCATAATAGGGTTGAACCCAATACAATTAAAGTGACAGTTCACTCAAAAATGCAAATTCTGTCATCATTTGCTCACCCTCATGTCATTTTGTACCTGTATAAATGACTTCTGATAAACACAGAGAGATATTTGGAAGAATGTTAGTCATTTTCAGTTCTGTGACATCATTGACTGCCATAGTAGGAAAAATGAAATGGAAGTCAAAGGATATTCTTCATAATATCATTATGTGTTCAACAGAACAAAAAAGATACAATATTTGTTTTCCTACTATCGTTGTGGATGATGTCACATAACTGAGAATGGCAAACATTCTTACAAATATCTTTCTTTGTGTTTAACAGAACAAAGAAATGTATATATAGGTTTGAAACAACCTGAGGGTGAGTAAATGATGACAAATTAAAATGTTTGGGTGAACTAGTCCTTTAATTGTATTAGGCTTTTATTAACCCTGTTAACTTTCCATTTAAATGCATGGAACTTAAAGAACATTGTTCTGGAATTCTAATACCATAGGTCCTGTTTTCTATCATTTCTTCTTCTCGTGCAACAATGCAAAACTGTCAAAGTTAAATAGAACCAGAATCAGTCAAATATCTAAGAACAGTGGCTGGAAATGTTGTGTGAAACCTGCTCAGTTCAGCTGACTTTAGTGTAAATGAGTGCTTGAGTTTCATTGACAGTGAGTCTCAAGGGCGTTCGGGGTCACAGTCGTGAGGTCACGGGGTGACGTGTACATCATGTTGTGACAATGAGAGATACAGGTGTCTGTCTGTCTACAGTCAAATCACACAACTACAACAATTCTTGTAGACTTTGCTGAGTGTACAGAAGATTTAGAGCTGATAAAAACCTTATTATCACAGCGAAATTATGTTTGTTCTTTGTTCTGTGTTAGAAGTGAGTTGGAAACAGCTGAGCAATGGATGTTTTATTTGAAAATGCTTTAAAGTAGTATTTATATGCATATATGCAAGTGGTAAACTCGTTCAGTATTTATTTAGAAGAATATTCCTACTTGCGGGTCAGCGTTGGCCTTAATAATCGTCATGGCATTTATTGGTCGTTATAAAATTGATAGCTAGCCAAAGAAAAATGAACCGCCGACTATAATTTCATTACATTACAGGAGCAACATTAAAGAGAATCTACAAATGCCGGCCCTCCGTCACCTACACCACACCACCATAAAACTGAATCAAAAATCAATAGAAGCAATCGGGCCGTTCCAGGCCAGAGTAGCTGAATAAATCACATACGGCTGGAGAATGCTACACAACGGTGAGCGCGCTTCATAATACTGTGTCTGTGATTGTCCTGAATGTGGTGTGAGAACAGCCCCGGGGACAGAAGACGCTTTACTCAGAGGACAGATCGCCACTCGAGGTCAAATGAAGGTTCATTGTTCTTCATTGGCTCTAGACGTCCTTTCGTTGATTCATGGGTTGATTAAGATGAAATCTGATTTATTAATGCCGTCTTAAAGGTTACGCACATTAGCGTCGGGCTGGCATTTCAACCTTGTTTCTTGATCTTGTTTGTCTGAGGTTGAACAGTATAGTGCGGCGAGGATGGGAGATGTTGATGTTTACAGGTTAATCGTCCTGATATCAGCTGAGAAATGTGAAGAAAAAAATGTATATAGCTTTTTTAACCAGATAAAGTTCCCATTGACTTGAGTGTATATAAGGGAAGTCTTGCCCTGTCCAACATGGCGGCTCGATTAAGGACACACGTGACTCGTTTGAGGGACATCTCCCACAAGTGGTGTCTGTTTACCATCATGAAAATGAGATTGGGTTTTATGTGTCAAATGTCTGAACTCTCTTCTGGAATAAGAATATTGAGTCGGTGAATATAGAGCAAAGTTAGAAAGTCAAGAAAGCGCTGGTGTCGGAGCAGATATTCCTCTGGCGCTCCAGTGAATGAGTTATTTAGTAGAAGGTCAGCGGTGCTTTGCAAAAATCAATCACGCCTGCTTTTCCCACTCGACTCCGGCCCAGAAGAAATCTTTATCGTTGAGTCCTGTGAGCGAACGAGAGAAAGTCGGGTCATGTCAGTTTGACACAGTAAGCAGAACTTTAGCTCTATGACAGCGTGTGAAGTGAGTCACCAATACTGATCCAGTGTCAGTGTTATGACAGCTCACTACCGCTGAAGACACATGTTGAGAAGTGACTGCATGTGTTCTGGCAACTTCAATAGGACCACCGGCAGAAAATGCTCTATTATTGTGACATCTTCATAAAGAACAGTTCAACATGTTTACTCCAAAACAGATGTTTGGATGAATGTGCATTAGACATTTAAATGGATTCTTGTGTGTGAGGAACAGATCTAAATTTAACTTCTCAAGACTGAAAAACCAATGATGTTTGTCAACAGTGACATCAGTCAGACATGAGCACGATGGACATTTGAGAGCTTGTGAAGAGACGTTTTAGTGAAGGATAAGCTGTGAAGAAAATTCACAACTGACTTCCGAAGACATGAAATATTCTGCATTATATGAAGTGTTCATCATACTTCAACATTTCTACACAGGTTTAGAAAAACATGAGGATGACCAATCAGAGAGGTCAAATGATAAGTACACACAACACTGGCATCACGATACGATAATATCACAGAAATTTTCATTTGATATTTTGTTGTAGAATGGAGGTTTAATCGTGTTTGGAATCGATATGTCACTGATATTGAATATAAAATGAACACTTTAAGAAAGCTAAAAACTCAAATAAAACAAAATATTCAAACGGATATGTACATTTTGACAGATAACTGATAATTCTGGAACATTGGAAGCCGATAACCGATAAACTGGCCGATATACCGTATCTAAATGATATAACATTTTCTGAGTTTGAATTTTTTTCAATACCGATATGGCTGATAATTTATTGTGCATCCCTCATTCAAACATTATGTTTTAGCAGTTCAACCAAAAGCACATTGGTCACATTGTTATAATATTGTCATAGCTTGATGAAAGCATCACTTGTTTTCTTGCGTCGTGATATATTTTGACATAACTTATCGTCACACACCTAGTAAACCAACGGCAGAATTTCATTTATATTCTTTTTAAAAGTATCTGAGGATTTCGATATTTTTGGTGTTGGCGTGAAGAACAGCACGTGATGTGAAGTCTGAACATATTGCTCTGTGTGTGTGTAGGTGAGGAGGCGCTCACCATGTACATGGCCAAGAACAAGCTGGACCGGAAGATGGTCAACGCCACCCAAGGAGTGGAGGCTCTGCACCAGCTCGCCTCTTCATATTTCATCGACCGAGATGGCACCATGCGCAAACTACATGAGATTCAGATCTCCAGCAACGCCATCAAGGTAAGACAGGCGGACAGACAGACAGACAGACAGCTCCTCCATTATCCTCCCACCATCCATCTGTCCTCTTGAGCTCTTGTAACTGGAGTTGACGGGCGTCTGAAGGCTTTCTTTTGCTCGGGGTAGCTGGAAGTCAAGCGTGACGAAATGAAAGAGAATTGACAGCGGCTGCTGAGTCAGAGCCAGTGAAGAAGCCAACGCAGCGCTCTTAAATACACACGTACTCAAGATTGACCTCACAAACTCTCTCTCTCTCTGTGTGCGTGATTTACCTGCAGTGTTGTTAGCAGTATAAGCTTCCTCTCATTGTGCATCGTGAGTGTGTGTGGATGTTAATGTTGTAAAAATGTTTATAGAATGATTACACTGAACATTTCAGGGACACACACATACACGCACAAATGTTAAAGCATAAATAAATGATGAAGGGTTTTAATGTGACCTTCACATAACAAAAGGGATGAAGTGTGTGTGTGTGTGTGTGTGTCAGTGTCACAGCAGACAGGAACTGAAGCCTGCATTCAGGAAGAGACCCACACACATGCACAAACACACACACACACACACACACACAGACCAGCACTTACAGAATCAATTCAGTATAATGGCACACACACATCATGGGACCAAAAACAATGTCCTCACAAGGTCATTACATTTGGTCCCCACAACTTCTGGTTTACCAGGACAACACACGCACAAAAACACGCACGCCCACACACACACACACACACACACAAAAGCACACGCACGCACACACACACACACACACACACTCACACACACACAAGCAAACGCACACACACCCACGCACACACACACACACACACACAAGCAAACGCACACACACCCACGCACACACACACAAGCAAACGCACACACACGCACGCACACAAGAAAGAAAGCGTTCAGCACATCTTCCCTTGATAATTCTTGTGGATTGGTCTGGATTTATTATATAAGCCTCTTTTAGCCCCAATCAACAGCTGTGTGTGTGTGTGTGTGTGTGTGTGTGTAAATGAGAACTGTTCAAGCTAATTAGTGCTTCATATAATGTCCCATATAAATTACTCACAAGAATATGTGTTAATAAGCTCTCATATCTCTCTCTCTTGTTCTCTCTCTCACACACGCTGTGACATCATCAGGTCACGCATCAGTCTCAGTGGGTTTGAAATGGGTGACGTGTGTCGGCTAGTGGTCTTGTGCCGGGGGGATGTGCCCTACACACTTCAGTGTGTGTTAGTGAGCATATAGCAGACAAATGAACACTGAGAGGTCTTGAACATTCATCTGCTAGATTTATCAGGTCTACAGCACAGACCTCAGAGCCCAGTTTGACGTCTTTTATCTGGAGAACATGAGCAGAAAAGCATAAAAACACAGCATTTTAGTAATATTTTGTGCGTGGTTCTGTTTGAATTGAACTTTGAACCGAACCGCAGATTTGACAGACAGTTGTGTGTGTTTGTATGGTCATGAGCTTCATGTACTGCTGCTGTAGTGATGGAAGAGATGAATTCACGTCAGAGGGTTTATAGTCAGGTATCATTGAAGACTTCACACGAGCACTTTAATAAGAGAAGCACTTTTATCAGTCGTGTGATTATATGAGAGGAAGGCGTGTCATGTTGAACTTGAGGCTCACTTCTAACCATCTGAATGATTTATGACATATGCAAATGAATGATGATAATGCAGCCAGCCTATCAGAGATGTCCGTTTAACGTGTCATGATTGGTCATGATCCCATCACAGCTGCCGGTCAGTCTCAGGTGTGTTCTCAGAACAGGTACTGACAATAACTGTGATATTAAACACATGATCATATGTGACCCTTGATAACAAAACCAGAAGTTGAGATTTATAAATCATCTGAAAGTTGAAAAAATAATCTTTTCATTGATATGTGGTTTGTTAGGTCAGGACAATTATTATATTATATATATATATATATATACAACTGTTTAAATCTCTGGAATCTAAGGGTGCAAAAAAATCTAAAGATTGAAAAAAAGATTTAAAGTTGTCCAAATAAAGTCCTTAGGACCGCATACTACTCACAGAAATAAAGTTCTGATATATTTACGGTTGGACATTTACAACATGATCTTTACTTAATATCCCGAGGATTTTTGTCAGGAAACAAAAATCTATAATTTTGATATATATATAATATATATATATATACATGTATATAAGGATTTTTTGTTCTACTTAAAACTGTTTTTTGGTCCAGGGTCACATATTATAAACAGTTCAGTGTCTGTGTTTGTTTGGACATGTATGTTAAACCATGAGCACTTACACTTGTATTTTGTGTTTGATTCATTGACCAACAAAACACAAAATCAGATTAAAGATCACTGACTGATTATATATTGCGTTTCCATAGATGTTGTGATAATGTTATTATTGTAAATTCCTTTGGCCATGATAATCATGAAGTGAAAATCTAATCGCTGTGAGTCCTCAGGTGCTGCAATATTTCAAGTATAGAATTTATATCAACATTATTGAAATATATGTTTTTTAGGTAAATCGATGTATATAATGTAAACATTACTTACATGAATTATAATGTAAATGTGTTATTGGATCATTCTCTCAGTATTAACAGTAAGTTTCACCCAAAAATGAAGATTCTGTCATCATTGACTCGCCTTCGAGTTGTTCCAAGTCTTTATAATGGCTTTGTTTTGATAACACAGAGGAAGATATTTAGAAGAATGCTTATAACCAAACAGATGTGGGATAGTTCACCCAAAAATGAAAATTCTGTCTTGTATTACTCACTTTCTAGTTCAAAATATCTTCTTTTGTGTTTAACAGAACAAAAACATGATAAAGTTGGGTAGTCAATGGGTGTTGAGATCTGTCTGGTTATAAGCATTCTTCCAAATATCTTCCTCTGTGTTCATCACAACAGAGACATTTATACAGATCTGGAACAAGTGGAAGGTGAGTAAATGATGACAGAATCTTTCATTTTTGAGTCATATGGACATTCTGATGCAGAAAACAGAAGTTGATTATGGTGCTGACAGGTGATGGGTGTAAAGAGACACACACACACAGTCCCATGATGCTCTGCTGCAGTGTTTCCTCCAGACACAGTTTGTTCTTTAACACCACACCCTGTTAACAGTCATGACGACACATGATGAAGGCTGTGTTGAAATAATTCCACACAAACACACACACGTGATGTTTTCTAAGGGTGTCAGACATGCAGCAGACGTGTTTGTGTTGGAATGAACAGCGGGTCATTGGGCTTTTCAGCATTCGTGTGTAATCCCCAAATCTCTGCTTTAATCGGACATGTGCGCTGGGATTTTCATTAGGACTCTGCTAATCTCTGTCTTAATCCGGTTGATCATTTGTGTGTGTGTCCGTGGGGAAGCTTTGGACTGGGATCATCTCAGAAGTGTTGTGTATACAGACCATGTTCATGAAGTTGGTTTATCATGACAGACCTTGTTCTTTTATTCTCGGATGTTCTCCTGTGTGGTTCTAATGGGCTCAGACACATAAAGTGCGCTGTGTTTTATGGTGATCCTCTCGGACAGGTTTCCAGCGTCTCCTGCAGTTTATGTAGGTCAGAGTCCGCTGTGATTTCATGTCTGCTTTAAGATGAAAATAACAACACTACTGAGGAAAGTCCAGAGTGATGTTAAAGAGAAAGAAGCACCTGTGTCCGTACGGTGTGCTTTTCTCTGAGAACGCTCACGTTGCACTTAAATCTAGAATAAAATCACTTAAATATGTCTTAGATATTACTCTTCATCATATTTATTATTGATATTTACTATATTTATTATTCCTCTGCCCAAAGATTAAGCTTTTAACTCCAGAGAGTGTGTACAAATTGTCAATCGACTACATTACATGAGAATTTTGTTGTTTAATACCAAAAGCAGATGCTGTTGTGATATTTTGTGTCTTAATGGTACAGTTTGTATTGTTCTGATGGTGTGATGTGTGTGTGTTCAGGTGACGGAGACCCGGACCGGTCCTCTGGGCTGCAGCACATATGATAATCTGGACTCGGTCAGTTCTGTCCTGCTCCAGAGCCCAGAGAGTAAACTTCATCTGCAAGGTATGTGACATCATCTTCAGACGACATCACGCGCCGCCACATGATACATTTCACCTCAAAATAAAAACATCAGAGGCAAAAAGAGAACGATTTTTTTATAATGTCTTGCAAAATATATTTTTCATGACATGCAGATTTTTAAAAATGATGTAAAGTTTTATTCATCATGAGAGAGAATGATTCATAACCCCCCCTAAAAACAAAGCTCTGTTGTGCTTTTTAATTCAGATTTAACCACTAGAGAGGGTTCTGACCTGCACAGGTTGTTTAAAGTGTTGAAAGGAGTCAGAAACACAAAGAGAGTAATAATTGTTTTATTAATGAAGCAAAGAGTGTGGCGCTGAATTGATCATGAATCCAGATGTGTGAGCGTCTGTCATATCACACAAAATGTGCTGTTGACAAAAGTGTTGAAAGTTTCTGTATTTCCATATGAAAACCATCATTAGGTCTTTATTACTGCGGTCTATCAAATGCACATTTTCTTTAGATGGCGCATGTCGCACATCTGCTGTATTGACACTCACTTTAGAAAAGATAAACAGACTCACAGCTGCGATGTGAGACGTGCTCGACTCCGTCTGCTTGAAAATACTGCTGCGATTCTGTCACTACGCTTACATCACCACCTCTGTGTGTGTGTGTTATACAGAAAGAAGTGTGGGAATAATGGTCTAGAGATGAGGTGTCATCCACTCTTTGATGGTTATGATGATTTGACAGATGAACTTGTTTACTAAATCATTTTGTGTCGATTGAAGTCACCGTTTCTGGTGATGGGCATCTCTGATGCTTCCTTCAGTCACTGTTGCTATGGCTACAGGTGTAATTCACAGCTGTGGGGAGAACAGAAAAGGGTTTTTTTTGTTTTAGAGGCTTCTGTAAGATATTGTGTTTGAAGGGGTTATGATGTCATTTCCTGTTATATTTCTTATTCTGTCTGAAACCGTTCCCTTGCTCACTCCTTCACTGTCACCTATGTAGTGAATGACATTTGAGTCCACTATATGGGGAAGAAGTGAATAAAAATGAGTGAACTATTTCAGACACTGTCCTTATATTGGGCTGGGCGATATATCGTATGATTCTAATGCTCTCAGTTTCTCAATAACTCACGGTTTAATGCCGCCACACCCGAAAGCCAGAGGGCGCTCGTCCACAGAAACTCACAATATGGGAAACAGAAGAAGAACAATTAGTTCCAGGAAATGCCTGTGATCATATTCTAACCTTTTCAGGTATTTTCATGATAATAAAGTTGATTTATAGTACTGATGAAAGACGAGTTTTGTTTTTTTAAATGCACGTTATAAACGACTCAATCTGGTAGTGATTTTAGATCGAGCAGAACTTCCTACTGATCAAACAGCCGTAGTTCACAGAAGAGCTGTGCAGAAAACATCCAATCGATTTCAGAATCGATTTAGACATACGTTATTAGTGTGAACCGTGATATATATCGCCCAAACCTTACGTAATATAACATGTGTTTGTGAGTACTTTCATGGACATTCAACATTAAGGGTTATATTCAGTGTTGGGGAAGTTACTCTGAAAGTGTATTTCATTACTAGTTACAAATGACATATCCAATAGTGTAATTACATTAGTGTATAAATGACTCTCTCCAAAAAGTGTTAAATTACTTATTAATAATGACTTTCTGTATCCTACATCAACCTTGATTAGTTCAGTGATTCAAGGATAGACATGAAACAAATCTTTTAATTCATTCAAATCAATAATATAAAACTTAATTATTATTAATTAATTATTAATTATTCTTATTAACTGACCAAAGTATATTAATGTGAGAATTATACATTAAAGCACAGATTTTAAAGTTAGACTTTGAATTTTGATGTCAATTCCACTATTACACACACATATTTATTTCACAAAGTATTAAGTTTATTTACATCAAAAGTAACTGTGATTAAATTACAGAAAAATATTAGGGTGATCCCTTACTTGACTTTTTCAAAGGAAAAGTGATTCAATTACAGTAACCAATTTTTACCTTATTTGTCACGATTTTGTGTTAGTTTTTATAAAGAGAACATAACAACAGTTTGCCATGTTTACTTACTTTACCGTACTTTAATACAGTTGTGTAAAATATTTAAAATGAAGCACCACTGTCCATAACAGTCATTAAATCTGTTTATTCTCAAAAACACACAAATAACTGTCAACAAGAACAACACAAGTGTATAAACGTGCATTCGTGGCATTAATGCTCGGTGTCCTCCAGCTGATTCTAATCAAGTGCTCGTCAAGTGTTGTGAAATAGTGAGTGAGACATCGAATGTACACTCAAAATCAGAGTGCATTGTGGGTAAAAAAGACTGATGTGAATCGAATGTATGGACTGAAGTAGTTCACTCAGGTTTAGGACACCACTACAAAATGGTGGAAACAGGATATAGTGCACTATATATGAGATAAGGTGCAACAGCCTTAGCCTCTTTCAGGTCCTGTCCACGCTAAGACATTTAGAGAGGTCGAGGTGTGTTGGATTTCATGGTGAAATCTACAGCTTAACTGTCCCTTGTTTTGGTACTGTATCACTGACACATGAGGGTTTGTAATGAAAGGCCCAGCGGCGACGAGCGTATCCATCTTTTACCTGGCCGTGTGATTTTTTTAATATTCTCTCTGAAAGCTCTCTGTAGGTAACAGTGTTTGATGCTGAATGTCATTACGGTGCATAAAACATCCCATCATGAGCACCGGACGGCGGCGTGGCATGTCGCTGCGGTGAGTGCTGGTCATTCATCTTGATTATCCAGCAGATAAAAGTCACGCAGCGCTGGTTTGCTGTCGGCGTGTCGTTGTGTTTCGGATGGTTTGGAGAAAATGGACTTGATGGCTTTTGATGGAAAGATGCTGAAGATGACTGAACATCTCTCACATCATCTGATGATCAACAAACACTGATGTTTCACAAAGACACACTCATTTACTCTTGTGAACATGAAAGAGCACTTACTGTAGTTCTATTTACTTCTGTAGTATACTATCGTGTAGTGTGCTAGGGTTTACTGGAATAAGCCACAAAAGTGTACTATTGTGCTCTGTATTGATTGTAGTAAATTGATAAACTGTAGTATACTATATTGGGATGTAATGATTCACCGTGAGCCGGTTGAACATCGATTATTATATGTGACCATTCAAGCCGGCTGAGATGTTATTTGAAACGTCGTTCATGATTCGAACAGCTGGGGGCGCCAGGTGTTTACGGAAAACGTGGATCTGCTGATATTTCATAAATGTAAAAAAATATGTTTATATTAAAGAGACTTGTATATTGTTCATTCATTATTTGATTTGGAATTTGTTTTAAAATTGCAGTTGAGTTTTGTTATTTGACATGAAAAATATTTTTATTTCACAAAGAAATGTGCATTATTTGAGTAATAATAAAAGGGCAGTTGTTCATTTCTAATTCTACTCAACTCGTTTTGTAAATATAAATCGTGATTGAATCGTATCGTGAATCGCATCGCATGGTGAGCTAAGTGAATGATTACATGCCTAATACTATAGTATTATGTAGGATTAACTGTAGCGTTAGGATGAATCTGTAGGAAAATTAGTTTCACTAGTACACTATAGTATTTGCTATAGTACATTGGAGTATGCTATAGTATTATGGGTTAATAAAATACTGTAGCATCCTATAGACCTTACTGCAGCTAATGATAATATACTTTAGTATTCTAGATTATTGAGTGTGGTGAACGCTTAAACTGTAGTAAATGTTATGCTACATTGTATCATAGTCTAGTATGATGTAGTATTAACTGAGGTTAAGGATAAACAGTGGTAAAAAATCTTCTTTACTATATTTATTTACTATAGAGAAATGATAGTTAATTAAAGTATATTTTACAGTATGTAGACAATACTACAGTAATTACTATAAAAGTATGTTTATGTGGGATGGAACTCAGGACGTTGATCATATTCAAATCGCTGTTTGTTAGGAAAATGGAAGTAAGTTCTGGAACAAGATTACTTCACTTCTATTTATGTCAGCGTTTTTCAATGCAGTGATGTGAACCTGTGCGTTCAGCCAATCAGATTAGAGCTTTCCGTGTGACAGTGGTTGTGCGTGCAGTAATCATCACACGGTCCGTGCGTGTCCATACTGTATGTTGTCTTACACCACTGTTTTATGTCCTTTTCACACCCAGCGTTTGTTTTATCACTGTGGTTTAAATATAAATGACCCGCTCTAAACACTTCTAGAAGGTCAGGATGAAACTGCAAGGCGATGAAGTTTTTGCTCTTAGTTCAGTTTCTCCCAGCAGAGATGAAGCGTAGGAGAACAGCTGGACAAAATGATACCAAAGCATTTTCTCGGGACATTTGGAGTTAGTTTCATTTCTGCGCTTTCTGTTCGTCCTCCAGCCTTTTTCGGAATCGCGGTGTCATCGTGTGTAAGGCGTGACATCACCGTCCTCTGCTCATCCGTCTCTTTAATGGACTTTTACTCTAGGACTGCTGTATTTTTTAAAAAGAGGAAGTGAAGCGGTAAAGAAAGAGTCATGTTAAATGATCAATAAATAAATATTCCTGTGCACACTGGACATATACAAATCAATGACGTTGCAGGTGATGTATGCAGACAGAATATGTGCATACTTTCCTGAAGCTCAGTGATAAGAGCATTGTGTTAACAACGCAAGGTTGTGGTTTTGATCCCAGGGGATTGCACATACCCAAGTATAAATGCATAGTATAATGCAATGTAAGTCGCTTTGGATAAAAGCGTAAATGTGAATGTTCTGGGCAGAAATTGCATCGCTAGCGTGTTCTCATGCTGTTCTTAACATAACTTCTGTCATCAGATTTTTTCTGTGAAAATCAAAATGAGCTTTTTCAATTTATTTGCAGTGACACCACATTTACTGTTGTCTCATCACAATATGTGGAGACCAGCGTGTTTGACAAGTAAAGTGTTGGTCATTTATAAATGCATCTGAATGTGTGAATGGGTCCGTGTCGCTCTCGGCCGGTCGGGTGGGTTGAGGGAGGAAGATGTGTGATTGACACCAACTGAGAATGAAGAGAGACGTGACGGAGACGGTGGGGATCCCAGGTCTTTATCTCTCTGTGAATTCAGATACGACGCTTTGAAGGGATTGTTGTTGCCATTAATACACTTGCCTCTAAATGTTTTGACTGAAGTGAAATCACATGGGCAGTTTATAAAGCTGATGGATGTACTGAAGAACGGGAAAACACGCATCTGTCAATGAAAAAAATCACACAAAAATATCAGTTTATCTGAATTAGCGAGCTGAACATTTGACATTAGTGTTTGGCCACAAGGGTGTGAATGTAAAGAAGTGTTGAGGTGCTCTTCATCTGGACTCAGACGGAGTGTTTGGTTGTGTGATGTAGTTTGTCTTCATCTTGTTGTGGTGCAGTGAGAGACGAGAGTCGAGTGACTTTGCCTCGGGTTATCTGACGGAGCGTGTTAATGACACCATGTTACATTTCTCAACGTAATAAAATCAACTTCACTATAGTGTTGACATCACAGACTATGATGGGATAATAAGCCCCTCTCTCTCTCTCTCTCTCTCTCTCTCTCTCTGTGATGTTATGATTTTTAAATGATTGTTGGAGTTGTGATGAAATCGGTCGGCGTCTCGGTCAGATTAGATTGTAATTGTGGCCTCAGATCAGAGGCGGAACACACTGACCTTCAGCACCAAACGCTCGCGGCGACTCTTCATTTTATTAGTACAGTGTGAGTTTACCGGCGTAAAGGTTGAAGAGAACGCCACATCGCTGCCGCTGTCACAAACCTACACAGAATGAGACGACCAAACGTTTACACCGGGGACACGCAACATTTACAGCTTCACAATTCACACACACACACACACACACAGTCGCCTTAAAACAACATGAAACACACGCGTGACCGTGTCACTGAAACTAGTTTTTCCAAACCTTCAAACCCCCCTCCAGCTCTCATTACAGAAACACATTCATCACCATGTGATCGAGTCTATTTTAGGGGAAAATCATTAAAGGTTTTTTTATGAAAAGGTGCTGTAGCTCATGTGATTATTTTCCCTTTTGAATGAAATTAATTCCATTTCCCACATTAATGCATTCAGCAGACACTGTTATTCAAGGCAATGTACAATCTGTGTGCGTTCCCGTAATGGGAAACTGGGCTTTTTGAGCTTCGTTTTTCCAATCTAAAAGATAAATGATCAATCGATCTACGTAACATCTGAAAAACAATGTGTGGTCAAAAGAAGACTAAAGTGTTATGAGAGGACAGTCACTGTACTATAATGTTGTAAAACAGCTCATAATGTCTAGTTGCATGATTAGATGTTTGATCAGTGATTGTGTGCAGGAGTATTTCTGGTCGTATTACACTGTATGGGAAAATAAAGATTTTTGGATTTTTTGTTTTTTAAATAAAAAGAAGAAACTGATATACAAAATCCTCTGTACATTTCTGAGTAACTCATTAAGCCAACGCAACTCAATCTAACAATAATAAAAGTCTTTTTTCTGTTATATTGAGTTGTGTTGGCTTAACAGGGTACTCAGCATTGTAAAGAGGTTTTCACTGATATATCAGTTTCCTATTTTATCTAAATGTATTTTCCCATACACTGTGATACGACCGGAAATACTCAACTAATAAAAATCTAATATGGCGGCTTTGTGTAACTAGTCCATAAACACACAAACATCACCAAATGTTGATACGTCAGAACTAAACTGTTCCCAACAATCACTTTCTATACTGGAATTACTCTTTTAACCACATTAATCTGTTTGAATTAAGCTGAATTCATCATAGTATGTAGATAGATCTTATTGTCTTTTACACACTCATTATTTGGTGATTTTCACATAGTGTGTAGTATGGAGGGATGTTCTTTTGAGTGTAGGGAAGTGGTTATATAGTACACATCACTCACGCCGCTGCGTCTCCAGCTGAAAACATCACTGAATGATATAACATTCCAGATCGGAGTGTTTTTACAGTCGTCTGTGTGTGTGTGTTTGGGTGTGTTAGAGGTATCCCAGCATGCCTCAGTCAGTGATGATGACAGCAGGGTCTGCAGAAGGCACTGGTGAAGATGAGCTTTAGATTATTGCTGGATTGTGATATTGAGTTTGTCTCGGCGAGTCCCGCTGGGGTCTGAGGGTCTGGAGACGGGTCGCTGCTCGGTCCAGCTCTGAGACCACACTGAAGGATATTACATCCAGACAGTGAATCATGGCACTGGTTGCTATGGAGATCCATGAAAATACAGTCTGACGGCCATCAGTAGGCGGTCAGGTCTAAGGTGTATATGTTTAGTGATGTATTTGCATCTTTAATTCTCAATGCTTAGATATCTGTAGGAAAGGATTTTTTTTTCTGTAATAAGTTTCAAACGAATAGAAGTTTTAGTTTTATTAGACGAGACCACAGGAATTGTTTTTATAGTTCATAGTGTGCAGGAAAAATCAATGTGGTTAAATTGATAACATGCTGACATTTATTTGTTCAATACTTTAATATTCTTTCTTCCATTTTCCCTCAATTATTGTTTTCACTTTTAGCACATTTATACTTATTTGTACTCTTGAACTTGAAGAACGCCTGGAGCGACATCAATATTTAGCAAAACTTTACTGATCATCTGAACAACAGAAATTATTAAAGAAAGTTTAGGCAAAAATGACAAGTGATCTGTGTTGAAAAACTAAAACGAATGTTTCTACATCACTTCTCTGGGGTAATATGAAGTAAAGGAATGAAGGAAATTAAAAATCATCCTTACGATAATTGTGATTGTGATTAAGCGGCTCTGAAACTGTTTATCTTCTGCCCTTCAAAAGAAACGGATCATCTTCACAGCATGCTTCTACTCAAACAACATCAATGAATAAATCAGCCGACGTTCTTCTTTACATATGTATCATGCTTGTAAGAATGGAATGACATCATCATCTCCACATGTACAGTATGACTCTAGTGTGTAAGGGATAGAAGCGCTCTTCGAAAATTAAACATTCTTCATTATAGTAAAAGTGTAATAAACGTGTTTTTTTGGTTTATTTATGGTTACTTGTGGTATATCTGTATATATATATTTGAGGTCTGTTATGTTTGTGATTATTTTCAAATCGAGACATTTGCTATTCTCATAACTTTATTAATTTATAAAATATGTATTATGGTAATGACATAAAATAGCGCAGGATTAAAATATGATATCTATTCATATAAGAAAATCTAATAAAAATAAAAGACTTCCTTCCTTCATCCTTAAAGTGCTTAAAATAACACAAAGAAGAACTTTTCAGAGAACAGATTTAATGATTATGAAGTGATGTATTGGTTTTACAAGAAACTATAATAATATAATGATTCTGTTGTTGTGATGTGATGTGGTGGATTGGAACCAATAGAATCCACTTTTAATTATCCTGCAAAAAGAGCCAAAATACACTACATATGTGAGTTGTGTTCTGGTTTAGATGGTACTGGAAACCGTCAGTGTTTAAGCTTCATATTCTTACACTGTGATGTTGGTGTGAAATGTGACGGTGGAGATTGTGTGAGATTTATTGTTGTTTACTTGCTGTAATCATTCTGCCGGTAGGATCAGTAACTTCTGGATATTGATTTGTATAAAGATGCTTCATTTGGGACCAACAAATGATCTGAAATGAAGAAGAGGGAGTTTCAAAGCCGTGGCAGTTAAAAGCAAGCGTTTGGGGTTTAATTCAGCCTATATTTTCTGTGAGACAGACACGGGGCTCTGAAGAGCCGTTTACCTCCCCGGACCCCGAGAGGAAACCAAGAGTCCAGCGAAGAAAGAAAGTGTCTCTGTGTCTGTGCTCGTGTTAGGTTTCTCTTTGGTTCTGTTCTTGCAGGAGCTATAAGCCCATCCCAGAAGATTTATGAATACGTTAGAATAGCCTGAGCCAACAGTTTTCAAAGAAGAGGAGAGAAAATAAATGAAATAGCCCCACAGGCAATTCATCTGCCATGTGATGGATCACATACTCATCTTCATAAGCTCTCTCTCTCTCTCTCTCTCTCTCTCTCTGTCACTTCACAAGATTGGCAAACATTTGGCAAACAAATAAACAAACACAACACAACTCAATTAGGACATATGTGCGATGAAGTCTGTCAATGATAAATTGCAGATGGAAATCTCACGCTGAAGAGGATGATTTCATTCAAGAGATGACTCGTGTGTGTGTGTGTGTGTGTGTGTGCCTGCTTTAAAACGCTGACAAAACATAATGTGTGTATCAGAATTTATTCTCTTATATAAGTTTTTGTGCACTTATTTTTATTTAATTTAGTTTTAGATTTTCTGTTAGTTTTAGTTTAAGTGTTGTATTTGTTTTTAGGTTTGATGCTTGATGCTTAAGTTTAGTTCAGTCTTATGTTTTCAGGTTTCCTTTTTTATGTAATTTAGGTTTTGTTTAGAATTTTGTTTTAATTTCATGTTTAGTCATTTAGTTTCCTGTTCATTTTAGTATAGTTTTTGGTTTAATTTTCTGATTTTAGTTTGCAAAATTACAGAACAACACGCCATTTTTTAACACAGTGTAGACATTGACATGAAATGAGCAAGAACACTTCTAAGTTGATTTCAGGCTAAAATGAAATAAAATGAAGATTTTCATACTTTTTTTTATTTTCTCAAAAGTGGATTTTGTGTGACAGTAACCCATAAGCCGTGCTGGTGTCATGTGTGTGATCCTGAGATGGTTTGTGGTTGGGTTAAGAGAGAATGTGGTGCTGTGAGCTCATAGCTCTTCTGTAATGGTGCATCATTTAAAAGATTGATGCCAGTATCCTCATATTCACCTCTCTGGGCTGGCAGGCGTCGGGCGGCTGATGAAATCTTTCCTCACTGACCTCAGGTCAGCTCTCAATTGGAGCCGGTCAATCAGCAGTGAGTTTCTATATGGACGAGTGGGGCGGATAAATCAGCCCTTTCTCTCCTCTTCCAGACACTGGATATATTTTCTGTGCCCTCATCCTCCAAAGCAATTCCAAGACCTTCTGTTTTCATATTGATTTGCTTTTAGTTTTGCCTGTGACAGCTGAATATTAGTGGCCTTTCAGCTCGCTCGCACGGACGCCGTTTATTTACAACACAACATGAGTCTAAAGTGCAAATGTGTGTTTTAATCCCAGGTAAAGGCACATTGATTCGCTTCTGAAACGCCGCCAGACGCTGAAAAGTAGTTCATAGTTTCATTGACTTTACTTTGCCTCGGCAATAAATGCAGCCAACGTCTGAATATTGATATCAGAGCTCATGAGATCTTTCATCTTTGTGTGACATTCTGCTGTGGTCTTCACATTCCAAACATTCAAATATGGTCTTGAGATATCATAAATATTCTCAATTTATTCTTTCCTACGAGGGATATTCAGTGCTGAGAGTAAAATCACACAACGGGCAGCGATCAGCCTTATTACACACATCATACAGAATGCATGCGTCCAATACATGAGCCGCACTGACATTCTGCTGACTCCACATTTTCTTAAATGCCAATCCCAGAATGCAATGCTGCAAAAGAAAGAGAGGTGAACTGAGCTGAGCATCAGTTTAGACTGCTGAAAAGACACATGAAATATCGGCCTCATTATTTCTGTGTGATTTGTGTTTTATACTTATTAATGTCATTAGAATCATGAGCTTAGTCACTCAGAATCATGAGAATGTACACAGTGTTTCACTTCATTTATAATACACACATGCACGCACACACTGAATATCTCATTCAATCATTATGATTATTGAAGTCAAATGCTCTGTTCTGAACTCACACACAGTACGAGAACTGACCTGAGATCAGTGTGTGTACTGCACATCGTCTTGACATTCATCTGTGCTCTTCTCTCTCTGTCTCTAAACACTTGTGTCAGTTTATTCTGTATGAGTATTTTCACACACATGTTAGTTTCTCTTCAGTTGTGTACATTATGTGAACACATCTAGAGTGATCGGTGCAAGGCTATCACAGGTGGATGTCAGTGTCTTGCTATCTACTTGTTATAGGAATAGTTCATCCAAAAATGCATTTTCATTATTAATGATGTGTCCTGGTATTTTTTCCATTATTTAGAATAATAAGGAACTCATCAAAATTATGAAACGAAACAAAGGGAACTATGGGAATTTTTTTTGAAACAAAAATTATAACGTGTTATATTTGATCATCTTCACCTTTTGGCTAGAATTTGCAGAAACGATTTGAACTTTCTTGTGATTTTCTTGAGCAGCTTCTGGAGGTCTCACCCGGAGATGCTTTTAACAATATTAAAGGAGTTCCCATCTCCTGTTGGCTTCTCTTTCTTCATTATTCAGTCAAAGTTATTCATTTCAAAAGCATTTTTTATTAAACAAAAGTTTTTTCATGAAGAATCATGTTTGCCTGCAAAATAATATTTCAGTCTACTAAACTAATTTCTGACATTTAAGCACATGGTTCAGATCAAACAGTTTTTTTTTAAATAACGAGAAACATTTCCTTCAAGTGCCCAAAACTTTTGACTGGTAGTGTACAACAGCAGTTCTTTTCTAACATTTGTTTGCTTTGTGAAGCTGGAGAAGTAGGTCACATTGACTCCCAATGTTACCATAAAACACAAAACATCACTTCAAACAAAAATCTGTGTATTTGTTCTGAAGATCACAGAAACTCATCCATCAGTTAAATAATGACAAAATGATGATTTCTTGAAGAAATGTTCCTTTCGTGTTATCTGGGTGGTTAGGGAAAGTTTTCTCATCACTTTTATTGTTCGTTGATGCATCTGATGACTTTGAAAGCATTGTGAAATCAGTGAAATCACGATGGTTTGTAGCATGAGTAAAACATCAGACTTTCATTTTCAGAAATACTGGTTTTGTGTAGCAGTCTTCAGTTATGTGTGTTGTTGTGTAGTATCATAATGAAAACGGCTCTAATGGTTATTTCAGGAGGTCTGCCGGTCCGTTTTGCATTATTGATTCACGGGTGTTTCCGTCGGCCTCTTGATCCTGTGCCGTCTCCGAGCTAGAAGCAAATGTGATGTGTTTTATTTTAAGACCGGCAGAGAACAGGCTTTGCTTGACAAACGTCACGGTACAAACGCTGAGAGACTCGTCGGGTTTAAAGCTCTTGATTTCTTGCAAGGTGATTGTAATTTCATTATTGACTTCATTAAGCGATGATGATTTTGGTGGCACACGATGCTGAATGAATGTTTGATGAAACCCGCTCTGATGAGGTGGAGCGAACGCTTGCCAGGAGCCGCTGAACTCTGGAACACGGCCCGTTCAACACGCCATCAGGATACATAAAAATATCCCGGTCGAAGCCAAATCCCACAGACACACTTTAGCATTTAGATAACCCTCTTCTTACCCGCCTAAAGGCCACCGCAGGCGCCAGCTGCTCAATACTGAGAGCTTTAAGACCAAATATATTTATTGAGTGCTATTTAAGAGATATTTCTTATCTCGGCTCCTCCAAAACCCCCACAGACCACCGACTCGCAGGAGAATATTATTGCTCATGAGAATTGATGTCGAGTTCTCGGTCGTGTTGGATTCACAGTCTCAACTCAGTCTCAGATGTTTCTCCTCAAATTGTTCCGAAGAAATAAAAACACAAATGAGTGTTAATGTTGAAACACATGGAGGTGTAAGTGAATGTAGATTGTAGAGGTGTAATATTCTGGATTTGAGTCAATGTGATGAGATCTTTAGTAATATTGACTATTGATAGCAGACGAGACAAATGTGAGCTCAGTCTGTGACTCTTTTTCTCAGCAGAAATATCTGAGACACAAGCCGGGTTTACATGCAAACTTGTGAATTTAGCATATGAGCAAAATTGGAATATCGCATAAAACACTTTTGAATAAACACCGTTTCAATCCAACTAGTCAATCGTCACTTCCTAATAAACTGCCACTAAATATCAGTAATAAAAGTAAGAGAAGCCACTGAATATAATGATATTCATGTAGAATTAAACTTGCGCAAGCCGACGACTACGAAACACAATAAATGTGGCGCTTTTGTGGATGCCTGGGAAACACAGTCGTGACCGTTCTAAGACGCGATTACAGAATACTTTGAGGACTTTGCTCAGACATTTAAGAATGATCATAACAACATTTCTGATGCTGTGTAAGTACATCTGTACTGTGGTAAGTCAGGTGATGTCGTCTCATAGTGCCGTTACGTGACTTTTTGGAGGAATTTGTTTGGCAAAAGCGTTTCCATCTCCCATTATTCACATTAACCCTTTTTTCGCTAAGATGAGACACCACTTCAAGTGAGCCTAAAAACTTTTTTGCTAATTGAGGGTTTTAAATTCGATATTGAGTGTTTCCATCACTCGTTTCTAAATGCAAATTAAACCAGAGTGATGGAAACCCGCTCACTAATGAGATTTAAGATAGAATTTCCGTTGACTCTGTATTTAATCTCACTTATGTCTGGAGACACAATATAATTGATGTGGGTAACACTTTACAATAAGGTGCTGTTTGTTAACATTAGTAAGTGCATTAGCCAACATCAGCTAACAATCAACAATTTATTTTTCAGCATGTATTTAATCCTTAAAGTTGCTCATGTCAATACAGTTATTGGTGTTAGTTCATGGTGTGTTATGTAAGGGATAATGTACAGGCAGCCGGTATGTTATCACAGAAATAATCCCTGTCAGTGTGATCAGGACGTGAAGCGGAGGGTCTAGTGTCACACTGAAGGGGATTATTTCACCATAACAGCCGGCTGCTTGTACATTATCCAGCTTATTACACGTGACACATGAGATAAAACTGGACATGAATTGTGAATTTGTATATTTTGTTAGCTCATATTTACTGAATGCAGACCTTCTTTTCAATTGTTATAGTACAATCTAAATAACGCTGGATTGTTTATCAGAGACTGTTGTATCTATTTTTAATAGTTACAAGCCTTTTTTAATGGATGCCCTGATAAGATTTTCTTGGCTTTTACTGGTGAGCGTCTGTCAGTAAATACAGTAGCTGACATGTTTTAAATGAAGGATGATTTGACATGTACTGAACGTAACTCTACCAGCTAATGCATCATCAAATCATTTACCATTCAACAGGTCGACATTAGAAGAGAAACACAAAGACAATAAACTAAATACAAATAAGATTATTTTAGCATCTAACTTATGAACAGAACACGACAGACTCCTGCCAATGGTTTCATATTGATCAGAAATTGGCCGATACATGTTTTCTATGATAAATTAAGAAAGTAAAAATATTTAAAAGTGTCTCTTGAGCTGATTTCCCAGACGGACCGTGATGTGGTCTATCTGTATTGTAGAAGTGTGTGTGTGTGTGTATGTGTGTGATTGTGAAGTCAGGGCTGTTGGCACCTCTGTTGTCATGGACTTGCACCCATCCGTGAACTCACCATCTGGATTCTCCCAGAAATCACATTAAAGTTGCAGGAGCAGGAATACATCAAGCTAAATGAATATTGGCAGAGGGCTTCACAGACGGCCTAAGAGAGAGAGAGAGAGAGAGAGAGATGGAGCGAGAGAGAGAGAATGACAGAGAGGGCGAGAGAGGAAGAGAGAGAGAGAGAGAGAGAGAGAGAGGAAGAGAGAGAGAGAGAGGAAGAGAGAGAGAGAGAGAGAGAGAGAGAGAGAGGGAGAGAGAGAGAGAGAGAGAGAGAGAGAGAGGAAGAGAGAGAGAGAGAGAGAGAGAGAGAGAGAGAGGAAGAGAGAGAGAGAGAGAGAGAGAGAGACAGAGAGAGAGAGAGAGAGAGAGGAAGAGAGAGAGAGAGAGAGAGAGAGAGAGAGAGGAAGAGAGAGAGAGAGAGAGAGAGAGAGAGAGAGGAAGAGAGAGAGAGAGAGAGAGAGAGAGAGGAAGAGAGAGAGAGAGAGAGAGAGAGAGAGAGGAAGAGAGAGAGAGAGAGAGGAAGAGAGAGAGAGAGAGAGAGAGAGAGAGGAAGAGAGAGGAAGAGAGAGAGAGAGAGAGAGAGAGAGATGGAGCGAGAGAGGAAGAGAGAGAGAGAGAGAGAGAGAGGAAGAGAGTGAGAGAGAGAGAGAGAGAGAGAGAGAGATGGAGCGAGAGAGGAAGAGAGAGAGAGAGAGAGAGAGAGAGAGAGTGTGTGTGTGTGTGTCTCACTGTGATCAGATATGATCTCTCTCTCTCTCTCTCTCTCTTATGTCACGTCTGTTGTTCTGAAGGTAACATCAGCTGAGAATCTACATGTCCTCTTAATGACAAACACATTTTTGTCATCGTCACAATAATCTACATTAACATTCTTTCTGAGGAAATCTGATGATGTCACCTGTGTGGTTGCCAAGGTGTGGCTGAGGTGTTGTGAGCTTGTTTTAGACTGTTGCTATGGTTCTGGATGGGTTAGAGCAGAGCTCCTCGACTGTGTGTGTGTGTGTTTGTGTGTCACATGCAGATACACACACTATCACAATCCTAAAGACACATATACCATTAAGATACACAGACTAACATATACATGCAAACACACTCATAGACACACACACATTCTAACAAAAAATAGACACATCATAACGACACAACTGTAATCACACAGACACTCACACAGACACACGCATACAAACATATACACACGTACAAACACAATCATAGATACACACACATGCTAACATAAACATACACTATACACACATCATAATGACACAACTGTAATGACAGACACACACACAGTGGAGGAGATGAAGTGTTGACAGGTTGTGGTAAATAAGCTGAAGTGAATGAAGACACAACACATCAATCACTCTTGTGTTTTATTTCATTATGTAAAGACTGTGAGAGGACGAATGAAAGTCAAGTGAAACTTCAACCACAAACACCAGCACTGTGTGCGTGTGTGTGTGTGTGTGTGTGTGTTTGTGTTCTGACTGTACTGTTGTGTATATGTAGATTAGAGATGATGTTCAGATACGAGAGAGCGTTTAATGTGAAGTTCTGCTGCACTTTCCACCTGTTGCCGTCTGATGTGAAATCAATAAGGTCTTTGGATGTTGATAATGACTTTAACATCGATTCTTCTTCCTGTTGGCAGGTTTGCAGGTCATTTTTCCCGAGTACCTTCAGGAGAAGTTTGTCCAGTCGGCTCTGAGCTATATCATGTGTAATGGAGAGGGAGAATACATCTGTCAGAGCAGTCAGTGCATCTGTAAATGTGCTGAAGACTTCCCACAATGCAACTGTCCCACCACTGACCTGCAGATCATGGAGAATACTCTGGTGGGCATGGCCGAGACCTGGGAGGCGTCTTACAGTGACTTTGAGAACTCAGGTAACTCCAGCGCTTCAGAGGTGTAGCTTCACAATGTCTACATCAATGGTTTTCAACACCAAACGAGTGTTAAATCATCACTGTTAGAATCCTTCATGGGATTGAAGCTAAGACTGAAGTTCATTGTTGAGATGTTTACACACACATCTGTATCGTCGCTGTCAGACAGAATCTTCATTTCTCCATTTTCCATGATTTTAGTTTTTTTCATCAATTATTCGTCCCCTCTGTGTTTGTCTCTGGGTTTTGCAGATATTTACCCAATAAAAGTGATGAAAAGAGCTTGTGAACAACACAGAGTTTATTAAAATGCAGTGATTTATAATGGGCTTTCAGACACAAACAATATATACAATTATTTTATGAGCCATCAGATTAACAATGAATCAAATATAATATATGTGAACACATTACTGCTTTGACTTGTTCAGTGTGTTAATCGAGTCAATCCAATAAATGCTATTTTTTTGCCCAATTTTGTTTGGTTTGTTGGCGAGTTGTCTAATCATCTGTCGGCTTAAATGTTGAGTCTGTTGTCATCTCACACAAGCCTCTGTCTGCTCAAAACTCATCTTCTCTTGCATGCCAAAGTTCTTTGAGACAGTAAAAAAAACGAATCTTGAATAATTCAGGAGCCCACAGTTGCGTCTGTGAGAAAACAAGGTTTTAATTTGATCCCATTTCTTACATTATAGTACGGCATGACACATTCTCACTGAGGGTTTATCTGCTCTCAGTCACTGTGGGCCAAATACTGTGCTTGTGTTCCTGTTTAAATGTGATAAGAAAGACGCACAAACAACATCTAGACTTGTGCTGCGCTCACAGTTAATGCAGCTCACGCATGGACAGACGCATTTCAGCTGCTGAGCAAATATTTCTCACCAGAAAGACGTAAAGCAGGAGAAGGTTTTTCCCAAAGGCGATTCTTCAGTGTCTGTGTTATGACCACAGCAGATAATGAAGCGCTAATAAAAGAGACGACGCCACAAGAGCTCTGAATGAATCTTCTGAAATGTCAAGCCAATATAATGTAAGAGGTGATAATTGTTAGAAAGTGTTAATAGAGTTCTTCAATCATCATCATCAGGTCTGTGGGGTGATGAATGTTTGTCAGATGTGAATTATCAGTGGGCTCTGGTGTGAGATCACAGATTCATCATTGAATTATCAGATAATATCACCCGACACACTGTCATGATTCCACTATCATGTCATGTTTATTCTTGTTGTTTGAGTGGAGTCATGGCATAACCTATGGTTTTGTGTGAGATTGAGTGATCTTTCTCGTGTCTCGTCATTGTTCCCTACATCTCGTTCCTCGTCAGCCTCTCCTTAGTGCTAATCCCCAGCACCTGTTGCTTGTTATGATCCTGTGTCTGTCTTCCCTATAAAGAGTCCTCATGTTTCATTGTCCTGTGCGCGTTCATTGTAGATGTACCTGGTCCTCGTCTGAACGTCATTCTATGCTTGTCATCTTGTTCCTGTTTCCTCCCTTATAGTAAGTGTTAGTTTAGTGCTTGTTTCAAGTGTTTGTTTTATAGTCTAGTTAGTTAGTGTTCTTGTCCTTGTTAAAGTTTATATTGTTATCCTGTCTTGTTTTACCCCATCGTGGGTCTTTGTTTTGTGTTTCTTTGTTAATAAATTCCCTTGTTTACCCCACGTCTGAGTCCTGCCTGCAATTGGGTTCTCACGCCATGTCTCAAAGAGAGATGCATGACAGAATGAACGCGCCAAACAGAACCCAGCAGGCAGCCAAGGTGAACTGCTTGCGGTCCCGCCAGGCACGCCACCTCTGCGGTATCCGCCAAGGAGATGGTGATCTGGGGACCTACGTAGAGAGGTTCCTGGATGCCGCAGAGGAGGTGGTCTTTGGGGAGGCGGAGCTAGCGGTGTTGTTCAGCCGCGGCCTCAGGGATCCTCTGTCGCCGGCGGAGATGAGGATGCTGAGACCGCTGGACTTCGATGTCGTGTGGCGGTATGCCACGAACAGGTCCGAGTCCAGGGTCCCAGTACAATCCTGCTATCCATCTCCGCTGGCTGCTATTCCAGAGGGTCGTACCCTGCAGGTCGGGGTTGTGGGCATCACCGTGCCCTCCGCCTCAACCGCAGCAGCTTCACCACCACCGACTGGTCTCCGTGGCAAGCGGGGGAGGAGAACTTCCTCAGGGTCTTCCTCTGAGGCCTCCAACCCGGAACCGGCTTTGCCCTTTACCTCCTTCCTTCAGCCGACCACCAGACGGGTGGCTCGGCTGAAAAAGAAGAGGCAGCGGAGGTCAGCCGGGAACCAGTTGGTCCCGAGTCCTGTGGTCCCGAGTCCTGTGGTCCCGAGTCCTGTGGTCCCGAGTCCTGTGGTCCCGAGTCCTGTGGTCCCGAGTCCTGTGGTCCCGGGTCCTGTGGTCCCGAGTCCTGTGGTCCCGAGTCCTGTGGTCCCGAGTCCTGTGGTCCCGAGTCCTGTGGTCCCGAGTCCTGTGGTCCCGAGTCCTGTGGTCCCGAGTCCTGTGGTCCCGAGTCCTGTGGTCCCGAGTCCTGTGGTCCCGAGTCCTGTGGTCCCGAGTCCTGTGGTCCCGAGTCCTGTGGTCCCGAGTCCTGTGGTCCCGAGTCCTGTGGTCCCGAGTCCTGTGGTCCCGAGTCCTGTGGTCCCGAGTCCTGTGGTCCCGAGTCCTGTGGTCCCGAGTCCGGTGGTGTCAAACCCCAAATATTTTTTGGGGGGGCGCTGTGGGAAGGTGACGGTCCGTCCGGCACCGAGCCCGGCCCAGCAGCCGCCGGAGGTCGCTGCCCAGCCGCCAGAGGTCGCTGCCCAGCCGCCAGAGGTCGCTGCCCAGCCGCCGTCAGAGAGCGCTGCCCAGCCGCCGTCAGAGAGCGCTGCCCAGCCGCCGTCAGAGAGCGCTGCCCAGCCGCCGTCAGAGAGCGCTGCCCAGCCGCCGTCAGAGAGCGCTGCCCAGCCGCCGTCAGAGAGCGCTGCCCAGCCGCCGTCAGAGAGCGCTGCCCAGCCGCCGTCAGAGAGCGCTGCCCAGCCGCCGTCAGAGAGCGCTGCCCAGCCGCCGTCAGAGAGCGCTGCCCAGCCGCCGTCAGAGAGCGCTGCCCAGCCGCCGTCAGAGAGCGCTGCCCAGCCGCCGTCAAGTCCGGCTGCCCAGCCGCCGTCAAGTCCGGCTGCCCAGCCGCCGTCAAGTCCGGCTGCCCAGCCGCCGTCAAGTCCGGCTGCCCAGCCGCCGTCAAGTCCGGCTGCCCAGCCGCCGTCAAGTCCGGCTGCCCAGCCGCCGTCAAGTCCGGCTGCCCAGCCGCCGTCAAGTCCGGCTGCCCAGCCGCCGTCAAGTCCGGCTGCCCAGCCGCCGTCAAGTCCGGCTGCCCAGCCGCCGTCAAGTCCGGCTGCCCAGCCGCCGTCAAGTCCGGCTGCCCAGCCGCCGTCAAGTCCGGCTGCCCAGCCGCCGTCAAGTCCGGCTGCCCAGCCGCCGTCAAGTCCGGCTGCCCAGCCGCCGTCAAGTCCGGCTGCCCAGCCGCCGTCAAGTCCGGCTGCCCAGCCGCCGTCAAGTCCGGCTGCCCAGCCGCCGTCAAGTCCGGCTGCCCAGCCGCCGTCAAGTCCGTCTGCCCAGCCGCCGTCAAGTCCGGCTGCCCAGCCGATCTTCCAACCCTGGTCCAGCCCGGCATTCCAGCCGTGGTCCAGCCCTACAGTCCTGCAGGGGACTAGGACAGTTCCCCCCAGGACTACTCCTGTCAAGCCTCCTGGGGCTCCGCGCCCTGGCGCGTCCCCAAGGGCTGGAACTTCCCCACCCAGCCCTCCCCCTTCTGGACTACCCATGTTTTCTTGTCTGCCCCCACCCCCCCTCCCTTGTTTGCTATTTTTGTTGTCTCACCCCAACCCATTTGTTATTATTTCTTGTATGCCCCTTGTCATGTTCACCTTGTCTGTCTGGTTTTTGTCTGTTTCCCAGTCAGTCTTGTCTCGTTAGTTACCCCTTGATGAACACCTGGAGGTGCTCATTAAAGGGGGGGCTTATGTCATGATTCCACTATCATGTCATGTTTATTCTTGTTGTTTGAGTGGAGTCATGGCATAACCTATGGTTTTGTGTGAGATTGAGTGATCTTTCTCGTGTCTCGTCATTGTTCCCTACATCTCGTTCCTCGTCAGCCTCTCCTTAGTGCTAATCCCCAGCACCTGTTGCTTGTTATGATCCTGTGTCTGTCTTCCCTATAAAGAGTCCTCATGTTTCATTGTCCTGTGCGCGTTCATTGTAGATGTACCTGGTCCTCGTCTGAACGTCATTCTATGCTTGTCATCTTGTTCCTGTTTCCTCCCTTATAGTAAGTGTTAGTTTAGTGCTTGTTTCAAGTGTTTGTTTTATAGTCTAGTTAGTTAGTGTTCTTGTCCTTGTTAAAGTTTATATTGTTATCCTGTCTTGTTTTACCCCATCGTGGGTCTTTGTTTTGTGTTTCTTTGTTAATAAATTCCCTTGTTTACCCCACGTCTGAGTCCTGCCTGCAATTGGGTTCTCACGCCATGTCTCAAAGAGAGATGCATGACACACACTGCTTCAAAAACACAATTTGACAGAATTATAAGATCTAAAGTCTAAATGAGGGCATTTCAGTGTGTGTGTGTTTGTGTGTGCGTGCATGCGAGTGCTGCAAGTGAGTGTGTGCCATCAAGCATGCGAGTGTGTGTTCATGTATGCAAGTGTGTGTGCGCGAGCGAGTTTGAGTAAATGTGTGTGAATGTGTGTGCGAGAAAGTGAGTGCGTGCGTGTGACTGTGCTGTTTTTGAGCATCTGTGCTCATTTGCGTGGAAGGAGAAATGATGAGTTTCCCTTATTTCCTAATTACCAAAGTTTTATTTTCTGTACTAATTACCAGATTTTCCCCTTCAAAGCTGTTATGTGTTCACACGAAAACCAAATCACAAAACGCACACAGTCAGACTTCACAAGTCATGAGATGTGTGAAGGTGCATCAGTGGTATGTGAGGTCATTTATAAATGTTGGTCTCTGTGCTTGTGTCAGATGAGTTCAAGTCTTTTCTGAAGCGTCTGCCCGCGACACATTTCCTGCCGGTGAGCAGCGTTCATCTGTTGTGGGGCAGTGACTGGGATCTTCAGAACCGCTATCGGCTCCTTCAGAGTTCTCTAGAGGTTCAGAGACTGAAGATTCAACGCACGGCACGAAAACTCTTCGGTCTGAGTGTCCGCTGCCACCACAACCCCAACCACCAGATGCCCAGAGAGAGGTGAGATCACACACAACACGGTTGTACTTCATGAATTTGCCACTCTACAGTTAAAGGGATAGAAGATCTTTTGAGAAATGTGTCTGTGGTTTTGTGTTCACACAATGGAAGTCAATGGAGTTCAGTGTTGTTTGATTATCAACATTCCTCAAAATATCTTCTTTTGTGTTCTGAAGAAGAAAGACCCTCACACAGGTTTGAAATGAGAGTGAAGTTTCATTTTTGACTGCATAGGATCAACTTTTTGGGGTTTTGGGTGACTAAGGCATGTATGTCAAATTCTGGAGTTTAAATCGTGAATTTTTTGACATGTTGAGTATGTTTCGTGTCTCAAAGTTCACTTCTGTGTTGACTCCATGTCTTGTGTTCCATGCAGTAAAGTTCTCAGGAGTGTTCATTAGAAACTTTCAGCCGTGAGAACACCTCGACTCTTTTTCATTCTTAACGGTGGGCTGAGGAAAGCTTGTCACTGTCATCGCTGCCATCCAGAGTTTTCCTGAAAGACACATATCGTATCAACACAACACTATGACAACACTAACTATGAGTGAAACTATGAACCCAACTGTATGAGGAACACAGATATCAACTCTGAGAAAATAACTAATGAAGCCATAAGATTTGTTTCGCACCTTTTCAAACGCTCATCATCAGTTTTTCTGAGCTGGGCTGTGTGGTATATAACGTCACGTAGTGATTGAGCTGTCGGTCAGACGTCTGTCGTGTCTCGGCTGACCCGCTCTCTCTGTCCTGAAGGTGGTGATGATGTCCTCTGCAGGATGGGTTTAAACATCTTCCCTCTGCTCATTATCAGCAGCAAACCGCCTCCATCCAGCCCATAAAACTCCTGAGGTGAAGCTGAGAGAAACACGTCTTTCCGAGCACTGCAGTCATTCATTCAGCTCTCAAGTTTTGTCCTGTGGGATCCTTCCTGCAAACGTCATATTTCACCGGTCAAACCGTGTCATTATGATGAGATTTCAGCTGGAATAGATATGATGTTTTATTATCAAAGTTGTGGAGCATGTGCATATAACTAACCCGGCTGGTTTCCCATAACCAATCTCTCCAATTATCCTTTAAGCTCGTGAGTAAACCCTTACCAACAGACAAGACGCCTTACTCTCATTCTCTCTATGTTTTCGGATCATCCCTCCTCCACCCATACTCCTCCCTCACCATCAGCCCATTTTTACTGCAGCATAACAGGGGGGAATGACCCGAGTCCGGGCACATACCGGCCTGGTGCCCTCTTCCCGGACAGTTTGAGGCCCTCGCCCCAGGACAGCACGCCAAATACACATACTATCTGTCCCTTATTATCTGTATTTATTATCTGCTAGCCGATCCGATGATGATTCATTTACGTTTCGTATCTTTCTGGTTCTGTCCCTGCAGTGCATGATGGGAATTGTAGTTTGATAAATGCGCAGTCTTCATCAGCAGGACAAACACAATCTCAGTATGATGTTATGTGCGTGGTCGGGAGATTCTTAAGGTTGTGTGTGAAGCGCTGGTGCTCTGATACGTCACACTTTTAACCTTCTCTTTGCTCAATTATTGCCCTTTTTGAATCGTGCACTTTCTATTTTCGGAAAGCTTTTCAAAGTCAGCTCTGTTTATTCCTGGCTGTGAAAAAAGCTGATGCAAGTTTTACATGAATATTTGGTCTCTAGAGTCGCTGCTTCCTGACTGTGATCCAGGATCAGGTAACTGCGAATGTGCGGTCGGCTGAAATTCTCAATGAGAGCTCTGTCGGGGCCAATTCACACTTGACTTGATCTGGGTGCTTGCCAGGGTGTCACTCTGCAGTTGCCGTGCGCCTGTTAGCGTGTTGCCGCACTGTCGCTAGGGTGTTCTGGATGGATGCTCATTGGCCCAGTCAACAGATCCCTCGTCTCTGATGATGTTCTGATCTCGTCCCAGTCAGGCCAGGTCACGTCTCTCCTCAACGAGCCATGTGCCTAATAGAGTTGAATGATAAACGGCGTGCAGTCTGCGAGCGCTCCGTCACCTCACCACAAACATGTGAAGACAAACACTATAGTATCTGCATACAATTCCCTGTTGCGACTCCAGTCAGACACTTGTTTCCACAAAACAAATAACGAAAGAAAACAAAAGCAGCAAGCCACTGAAATCCATATTGAGAAAAGCAGTTAGATGAGTTGTGTTTGTCACATCGCATAAAGCGGGCTTGTTAAAATGAATATACGTTAATAAATGCCACAAGTGATACGGCTACATAGGCCTTCAGAACACAAACTTGTTATGCTTCAAGTCAATCTGGAGAGAACTGAGAAACAAATCAAATAACATTTTAGTCGAATTATAGCTTGACTGAGACGCAAATGTAAATATCTGACTAATGCTGAAATGTTCACATGCACTGCATTTCAGCTAACGTATATTTTGTTTTGACTATGCTGTGTTTGTCTTGCAGGTCGGTGCTGCAGTGGCTGAACCGTGTGCAGTCGTTCCTGTACTGCAACGAGAACGGCTTCTGGGGAAACTTCCTGGAGAGCCAGCGCAGCTGCGTGTGCCACACAGGGGCCACCCTGTGCCAGCGGCCCATTCCGTGCGTGATCGGCGGCAACAACAGCTGCGCCATGTGCAGCCTGGCCAACATCTCGCAGTGCGGCTCCTGCAACAAGGGTTACAAGCTGTACCGCGGGCGCTGCGAGCCGCAGAACGTGGACTCGGAGCGCAGCGAGCAGTTCATCAGCTTCGAGACGGACCTGGACTTCCAGGACCTGGAGCTGAAGTACCTGCTGCAGAAGATGGACGCGCGCCTGCACATCCACACCACCTTCATCAGCAACGAGGTGCGCCTGGAGACCTTCTTCGACCCGCGGTGGCGCAAGCGCATGTCGCTGACGCTCAAGAGCAACAAGAACCGCATGGACTACCTGCACATGATGGTGGGCCTGTCCATGAAGATCTGCCAGATGCGCAACAGCAGCGTGGACCCCATGTTCTTCGTTTACGTCAACCCGTTCAGCGGGAGCCACTCGGAGGGCTGGAGCATGCCGTTCGGCGAGCACGGCTACCCGCGCTGGGAGAAGGTGCGCCTCCAGAACTCGCAGTGCTTTAACTGGACGCTGCTGCTGGGCAACCGCTGGAAGACCTTCTTCGAGACCGTGCACATCTACCTGCGCAGCCGCGCCAAGGTGCCCACCGTCCTGCGCAACGACACCGGCCAGGGCCCCGTGGACCTGTCCGACCCCCACAAGCGCCAGATCTACATCAAGATCTCCGACATTCAGGTGTTCGGCTACAGCCTGCGCTTCAATGCCGACCTGCTGCGCAGCGCTGTGCAGCAGGTCAACCAGTCGTACACGCAGGGTGCGCAGTTCTACTCGTCCTCGTCCATCATGCTCCTGCTGCTGGACATCCGGGAGAGGATCAACCGACTGGCCCCTCCGGTGGCACCCGGCAAACCCCAGCTGGACCTCTTCTCCTGCATGCTGAAGCACCGGCTCAAGCTGAACAACAGCGAGATGATTCGTGTGAATCACGCCCTGGACATGTACAACACGGAAATCTTGAAACAGTCGGACCACCTGACAACCAAACTCTGCTAGAGAACACCACCCCGACCCTTTTTCTGTTACTTTGCTTTTCCACCTATTATTGTTACTATTATTAACAACAACTTTGTAATTGTCTGACGGAAAGTAACGAGACGATAAACGGAACGAGGGCAAACGAAAAAAAAAAGAAATAATGACTGTATCATATTTGTCCAAGCATGTCTGTCATTTCCTTAAAGAGAGAGAGCGAAAAAAATGATTCAATGCGACATCCGGTGACACAGAGGCCTTGATTTTACTTTCGAGGGAACAACGGTACGTTTTAAAACTGCCATTCCTTATCGCATTTTTAAAGATGACAAAAGGGCAGAACCAAAATCTGAAATCCTTTTCTTAATCAGAACTTGTGTCTTGTTTTTCCAACAATTTGACGATAGATTTTGTTTTTAATTTAGAAATAAAAAACTCGTTTGTAAACTCGATGTAATCCTTGAGTGGAAAACAAGACAGAAAGCATGATTAAGAAAGTCTTCATTTGCTGTACAGTCTCTCAGATGCTAATGTGTGTTGCCGTCTGCGGGTTTCGTGAGTCTTTGGTTTCACATCATCACTTCACGCTCTTTTGTACAGCTGCGCATTTAATGTACATGTTGTGATTGCTGACGTGTCGAGCTTTTCTGCATCGCTTCATCTCTTCAAGGGTCCGCATAAAGCCATACATTTCTCAGAGGAATGATTCACTGGAGAAAAAAAAACAAACAAAGCAAAACAGAAAGACGGCGGGCACATTTTCTGAGAAATGTCCAACGAATCGCTTTTGTATTTTTGATTTTCAATCTTTTTCTAATGAAATATAGCACAGTGGTCTGAAAAAAAGAATATATAAATACATATATCTATCTACACACACATGTACAGCGGGAGTACGGCATGACAAATGTAAAGCCATCGCATTTCATTACCAAGAGTCAATCCACAACACGAAATATTCAAGTTTGAAATATCTATGATGATTTTAATCTGCTTGTATACCAAATGTACACTTTGCTTTTATAATGTTTTCTTTCAGTTTTCTATTCCTTGATGCAATTCAGGTTTAACTTCTTGACATCTGAAAGATGGAGATTGGGGGTTATCTGACTATGTTATTTCTAGGACAGAGGGAATGCGATCATCATTATTATTATTATTATTATTAGTATGAATTATAATTATCCAATCTTATTAAGTGCCTGTTAGCGATCCCTTTAATGCTTTCACAACGCAAATTCTTTGGATTTTATTTGATCATTTGTATTTATTTAACGGAAACGAGACCCTCTTGAATCTAAACGTAGGACTCGTGGGAACGGGGCCAAAAGCTAAAGGTTTTTTGCATGGATACTCTTGAGAGTTAATGAGTTCTGGTATTTATTGTCAATGTAAATATCTCTTTTGTTTTGTCTTGATATAGCCATGAAATCAAAGCTTTTCTTAAATCACTGTATATGAACACCACCACGCCGCCCCCGCGCGCGCACACAAGTTTTTAGTGTAAATACAGCAGAAAGTCATTCGGTCACGTCAGGAGAATCATCACCAGCTGATCTGAATCTGCTTTCATCTTTACGCTTCATTCTGCCTTCAGTACGCTTCTGTTTCACACACACACACACACACAGTCCCGTCGGTCGCTCAGTGGGTTGACAAACTGCTTTCAGTACTTTCTGTAATTTCTGGTGTTCTGTTGAAATAACTATATCAAGCTTTCTTCAAATGAATGTTTCAAATAATAATCTATTTCTCATTAAAATGATATATTTAATAAGAAGAGCCATGCTGGTTTGTACCACGCGTGTGTTAGAGCCGGTGTTTCTCAGCAGTACGCCATCCAGATGGAAAGATTCAGGTTTCTGATCACTGACAGATCTCTTTAAAAGTTCATGTGTCGTCTCACAGAAGACTCAAGTGTTTCTGTGGATGTGTAGGACGTCGACTGCTCAGTTCTTAGCCTAAACGGGATAAGTGTAAAAACATTTAACAACAGATGATCTGACCAGAAGGTGTCTGGAAGGAATCTCACTTTAAGATAACCAGTGTTGGGTGTAACGAGTCACTAAGTAATTACTTACTGTAATTGAATTACTTTTCACTTGAACAGGTAAAGTAAGGGATTACTCCCTTTTTACAGTGACTTCTGATGTAAGTGAATGTAACAAATCTCAATAAAATGGAAGGAAGGAGGCGGGAACCGGCAAACATTTAAACATTTATTAAAGTAATATAACAGCCGGCGGCCCCTCACGGACGACCGCCGGCGAACAAAACATAATATAAATACAAACATAACATAAGTTCGGGCCCGGTCCTCTCTCTTCGACGGTCCGGTCGCTCGTTCCTTTTATGCTCCCATCTCCTACGTGATTCGAGCCCGGTGTGCGCACAGCTGGCGCTAATTCACAATTACTCACCGGACTCGAACCACGGTCTCGCCCCGCCTACTCTACTACAGTGAACTAAATATTTCTTGTAATATATGTGTAAAATAGTGGAATTGGCATCAAAATTATAAGTCTAACTTTAAAATCTGTGCTTTAATGTATAATTCTCACATACTTTGGTCAGTTTATAAGAATACTTTATGTAGTTTTATATTATTAATTTGAATGAATTAAAAAAGCTGTTTCATGTCTTGAATCACTGAACTAATCAAGGTCGATGGTGGATATAGAAAGTAATTATTAATAAGTAATTAAATACTTTTTGGAGAGAGTCATCTGTACAGTAATGTAATTATACTGTTGCATACGTCATTAGTAACTAGTAATGAATTACTTTGTCAGAGTAACTTACCCAACACTGAAGATGACTGACCGATCAACCCTGATGTCATTATTTCAAAAGCACATTGGACATTATAAATAGATCTTGTATTTTGTTGGAATTGGTTGGGAGAGAAAGCATCGCAGGAGCAGTTCAAGTTTAACACATGATTTGTTTAGATCGCTGATGTTGACAGTAATGTAACAATATAAAGATGCGAACACGTCAGGTTTTCTCTTGACTTTGTTGGATTCCGACCCAATTGCACAACGAAGTTCATAAAGACTCACCCACAAAAACCCTGAAATCAATGATATCCTTTCCAAGTCATGGAGGTGAAGAGAAAGCCCTGGGATGGCAGATGCTGCGGGACGTCCTGCATCACATTACATGAAGCTTTGATTAATGCGGTCGCAGGTAATGAAGTGGACGCTTGTCAGCCTCCACCTCCAGTCTTCTGCCGGGATATAATTACAATGTCCTCATAAATCACACTGCTTTGTGTTTAATGTATCGTATGCTCATTGCTAAGATTGTGTGAATAATTGATACAGAGATCCACTCGACCATCCACAGCGGTTGACTCCTGCAGACGAGAGAAAACTTCAAGGTATGGAAACTGTTTTACATGAACATGAGTTAATGACGTGCAGTGACATCGTGAAGGAGTTTTTTCTTCTTGTTTTTGACCCATTGACCACTGAAGGTGAAGTTATCCTGAGCTTTACATCCTGTGGAATTCATTATGATGTCATGAAAACATGCTTTAGGTGTGTTATTGCAGTCTAGACAAGTCATGCGAATCTTATGGGTGATGTGTTCCTGGAGTATATTTTGATATTATTCTGATATAAGTGAACTGTGACGTAAGTCGTGTTTACTGCCTCCATCACTTTATCAGAATCAGATTCAGCGTGAAATTGAAAAATTCATTAATGTTCATAATGCAAGTGTAAAGTTTACTCCTTCACAGAATTTAGTTGGTGTTACATTTACATCAATTCATATGGCAGATGATTTTATCTATACACTCAAAAAAATGAACTGTCGCTGTTGTTAGTTTTACTAAACCCATCCTTGTTCACTGTACATAAAGAACGCAAGTAATTATGATTACTGACTTTTGTATCAACATAGAATAAATAAGTTCAACTGATATGCAAATAAAAGAAATGTCTATCGCTGTAGATCCTTGCTAAATGGAATGTCAACCCAACAATTGTTTCACCTAGATTATTTTCATTTTCTCATGGTAAAAAGACAAAATTAATCATTACAATTAATTACACGACCCAAATCCAACGTGATTTAAAGTGAATTTGATCTCAACATTTTGTGGCCTTGGAAGATGTATTTTCATTGTAAAGGACATGAAAGCATTGGATAGAGACGGGGAGCGGGAGCGGGAGTGGACTTCTAAGGTTCTATCTGACATTTTTGTCTGAATTGAGTCATTGATATATTCTATGTTTTTTTCTTTGTTGTGTACATTTTAGGGACTTTTTATAGAAAACAAAAGGTTTTAACTACGAGTCAAATGAAATGCAAAAAGGTGCCGATTTGTTCCATATTTGTGTTCATTGTAAATCAAACCCGGGATTTTAATGCATCACTTTGTCGAAGAACACTTTCATGTTGACTTTAAAAGCTCTGCAAGAGTTCCGGCAGAAAGTCATCAATCTGCTTTATTTTCTTGCTTGTTTTCCAAAACAAAGTAAATGTGTTTAGTGACGGCACATAAATATGATGGTTATCCAGGAGAAAGCAGTTTCTGCGAAAAATAAATCTGAACAAATTGTTTCTGGATAAGACGGTCCAGTGACTCTGACAAGAAGCTTCCTCATATGGTCACCTAACTATGGAAAATGTCCAATAAAATCAAAACATCGCGTGCTTCCCGTGATGTATGTTTCTGCAGATGTGCCGTGGCAACTGTATAAAAATGGTCTTCTAATTTGCTGAAAGACACAACGCTTGTGAAAGGCCATAAATCTTCATTCTCAACTTTAGCTCTGTGAGAAAATGTGCCATGAGGCGCAAGAAAGCAATAAGGAGGAAGATTTATCATAGCCATCAGCATCTTCAATCACAGCTTCACCAGAGGAACAACACTAAACATCAACAATATTTCATGAATATCCCCCGTGTGCTTCACCATCACGCTGACCGCAGACTGATCGATTCGGTCCTTAAACCTCCAACTCTCCAGGCCTTCATGTCAGATTTAAACAAAAGATGAGCTTGTTTGAGCGTCAGCTCTCTGAAGGCACACACACACATCTGCTAGTGTTCTTCTTCTTCTGTTTGGTGGACCTCTGAGCTCTAAATTCACCAAATATATGATCTTCAGCCCTCACAAAAAAAACGATCATTCATAGTGGACTTTATTTAAAAAAATAAATAGTTTGAAGTGAGTAAAACCTGGGTGACATTTAATTCAAATCTACTTGAAGTACCCTTCAATGTTTATTTTAATTATTCAAATTAGTGCCTAAATATCACAGTTGTATACTTAAAGTGCAAAAATAAGATAACTGGTAAACTACATGTGATGTGAAGTTGACCTAAAGAAAGCTTACAAGTATATTTGCAGTATCAAACCTACTAAATTAGTGCACTGAGAGTATACGTCTACTTAAACAACTCAAAATTGTACTACAATTTATACCAGTATAAATGTAAGTTTATTTGTAGTAAAGTTACAGTACAAACAAACATTTGTAGTTGTAAACAAGTTGCGTACTCAAAGGTTGCTATTGCTACACTGCAAGTATACATAAAGTAAAAAAGGCCTTTTTCACACTGCGCTTTACCCCTGGTTATCTTCATTCTAAACCCCGCTTTTAACCCCCTGTTATCCCAACATTTTACCCAGGGTTATGAAACGCTGCTCTGAAGCAGGCTCAGCACCGCTTTTGAAGGGTAAACCCCACGTTGCAGAGCCAACATGTGCAGTGTGAAATGAAGCGGGGCTAGAATGATACGACCAGGCGCTTAGCAACGGACAACCAATCAAACACTGAACAGGGCTTACCTTATTTCACAGACTGTGTACATTCACATAAACTCTGCGCAGTGTAATCAATCCTTTGAGTTTTTGATTTGTTTGAGTATGTAACGTCTTCAGAGGCTTTTTTATGCTTAACTAACAACAACAGATACATGCGACAAAAAATAATAATAAGTAACAATAATAACAACAACAACATAGCATAAAAGATCAAAAGATAACAAAAACAATATACACAGGGGTTTTCAGACTAACAATCAACATTGTATACATACAACATAAATAAATAATAAAATGTCTTAAGAAAATTGAAATTCAAGGCTATGCAATAGTCCACCGTTCTCTTAGCTTTACTGTTCCTTACAACCTTCAATTTCAAAATTTATAATGTGTAAAGACTGGTGTCTTTCTTGAGCATCAACATTTGTGAATATGTGACTAACCAAAAATAATAAATAGATTGACGAAAAAAAATATTTTTTTTAATCGAAAGGTTTGTCATAGAAAAACAGCCAAAAGGGATTTGCGCAGCGTCATCGTTTCCTGGTTGTTATTTAAAGGGATCACGCACTGTTTTTATTCAGTCATTTATCCAATCATGATTGTTGACAGTGCATATTCACAAATGAGAATGTTAACCCAGGGTTTAGTGATGGACAGTGTGACACATCAGATTATGAATACTCATGGTTATCTCTTAACCCCTGCTCATTTATAAGCAGATGAAACATGAAACAGATAACACAGGAGTACAGGAGTACTCAGAATAACTCGAGTTTAACCATTTCAAGTGTGAAAAGTGTGGCAATTTAGTGTCAAGTAGTATTCAAATAATACGCTTACAAGTATACCACTAAAGCACTGATGTTAGAATTCTTACTACATGAAGTATATACTATATTTAGAAACAGATTTAGACAGAATTTAAAAGGGTCTGATGTTTTGCTCGCGTGCTGAAGGTAAAGATCACGGCTCACATGTACTGGCCTGTCATAATTATGATGACAAAAAAATGAAAAAGAAACATCTTGCAAATCTCCGTCTTCATTGGTGTCGTTCTTCGTCCGTCCTTAATCACGGGATGAGATCAGAAAGGCTGTCGGTGACCCTCAGAACTGACGCACATCAGACTTTAACAGGATTACTGTAAAAGCATTTCAGCAATAAACTCAAACCCGCAGTAATCCTGTTCTCCATCAGAGCTGACCGTCACTCAACATCTCACCTTGATAGAATTTTCCAAAGAAAGACTTTAGATGAAGTGAAAATGAGCGATTCATACCAAACCTCAAACTCACAACACAAATACATATTTTCAATATAAAACATTTATTATTAGCAGAGCACTATGTTCATCAGGTTGTAAAGAAATGAACATGTTCACATTTAGAGACACAGCAGATGTGAACAGTTGTCTCAAGTTTCGAGGTGTAAACCGTCCCGGTGGAGACGACCAAACATTTAAACTCCAGCAGTGAATTTACCAGCACACAATCCAAGCTAAAAATGCCATTTCACCTCAGACACCGTGTCATCCATCATTCTGTGAGGAGAGTCAGTGTGTGCCAGAGCGCTCCTGAACACATTCTCCTTAACTTCTGAATACGGTTCTCTGGGACGGAAAGAGTCAAGTTCATCATTGTCTGTCTGTCATCTGTCTGTGTGCCGCAAACTCTCTAAAACTGAGACAGAATACATGAGCACAGTCACCTTCATATCACCCATCAGCTTTTCATCAAAACTACAACTGTTTATGTCTAAACCTCAGGATTACTGTAAATCACCTCATTTATGACGAATTTAACTTTCTCTGGTCTGAGAGCATTAAAACCACTGTTACTTCAGAATGTAAACAACAATAAAAATGATAATAATACAGACAGTAACCATACAGTTGAAAGAAAAAGTATGTGAACCCTTTGGGCTTACTTGGATTTCTTCATAAATTGGTCATAAAATGTGTTCTGATCTTCATCTAAGTCACAACAATAGAGAAACACAGTCTGCTTAAACTAATACCGCACAAACATTATACGTTTTCATGTTTTTATTGAAGACAACATGTAAACATTCATAGTGCAGGGTGGAAAAAGTATGTGAAACCCTAGACTAATGACTTCTCCAAGAGCTAATTGGAGCCAGGAGTCAGCCAACCTGGGATCCAATCAATGTGATGAGATTGGATGTGTTGATTAAAGCTGGCCTGTCCAATAAAAAACACACACCAGTTTTGAGTTTGCTGTTCTGAAGAAGCGTTGTCTGATGTGAACCATGCCTCGCACAAAGAGCTCTCAGAAGAACTACGATCAAGAATTGTTGACTTACATAAAGCTGGAAAGGGCTACAAAAGTATATCTAAAAGCCTTGATGTCCATGTGTCCACGGTAAGACAGATTGTCTACAAATGGAGAAAGTTCAGCACTGTTGCTACACTCCCTAGGCGTGGTCGTCCTGTAAAGATGACTGCAAGAGCACAGCGCAGAATGCTCAATGAGGTGAAGAAGAATCCTAGAGTGTCAGCTAAACACTTACAGAAATCTCTGGCACATGCTAACATTTTTGTTGACAAATCTACAATAAGGAAAACATTAAACAAGAATGGACTTCATGGGAGGACACCACGGAGGAAGCCACTGCTGTACAAAAAAAACATTGCAGCACGTTTGAAGTTTGCAAAAGAGCACCTGGATGTTCCACAGCACTACTGGCAAAACATTCTGTGGACAGATGAAACCAAAATTGAGTTGTTTGGAAAGAACACACAACGCTATGTGTGGAGAACAAAAGGCACAGCACACCAACATCAAAACCACATCCCAACTGTGAAATATGGTGGAGGGGGCATCATGGTTTGGGGCCTCAGGCCCTGGACGGATTACTGTCATCGATGGAAAAATGAATTCCAAAGTTTATCAAGACATTTTGCAGGAAAACTTAAGACCATCTGTCCGCCAACTGAAGCTTAACAGAGGATGGACGATGCAACAGGACAACGACCCAAAGCATAGAAGTAAATCAACAACAGAATGGCTTCAACAGAAGAAAATACGCCTTCTGGAGTGGCCCAGTCAGAGTCCTGACCTCAACCCGATTGAGATGCTGTGGCATGACCTCAAGAGAGCGATTCACACCAGACATCTCAAGAATATTGCTAAACTGAAACACTTTTGTAAAGAGGAATGGTCTAAAATTTCTCCTGACCGTTGTGCAGGTCTGATCTGCAACTACAGTAAACGTTTTGGTTGAGGTTATTGCTGTAAAAGGAGGGTCAACCAGTTATTAAACCCAAAGGTTCACATATTTTTTCCACCCTGCACTAAGATTGTTTACATGTTGTGTTCAATAAAAACATGAAAACGTATAATGTTTGTGCGGTATTAGTTTAAGCAGACTGTGTTTCTCTATTGTTGTGACTTAGATGAAGATCAGAACACATTTTATGACCAATTTATGAAGAAATCCAAGTAAGCCCAAAGGGTTCACATACTTTTTCTTTCAACTGTATGTTTATTCTCGTTTTAACATTGTGTTCCCTACAGCATCTGACTCAAATTCTGATGTTTTTATGCCCCATTTTCTGCCGTGTGATTGACAGAATAGAGCCTATTTACATACTGATGACCAGAGGATGACCAAAACCATGGACCTGCGCCACACTAACAATCTAACCCTGCCAAACTCAAGTAGGCCACAGACATCAGCTTAAGAGAGAGAGACAGAGAGAGAGAGACAGAGAGAGAGAGAGAGAGAGAGAGAGAGAGAGACAGAGAGAGAGAGAGACACACAGAGAGAGAGAGAGAGAGAGAGAGAGAGAGAGAGACTGATTGAGAGAGAGAGAGAGAGAGAGAGAGAGACAGAGAGAGACAGAGAGAGAGACAAAGAGAGACACATAAAGGGAGAGAGAGAGAGAGAGAGACACAGAGAGAGACACATAGAGAGAGAGAGAGAGAGAGAGAGAGAGAGAGAGACACTGAGAGAGAGAGAGAGACACTGAGAGAGAGAGAGAGACACAGAGAGAGACACATAGAGAGAGAGAGAGAGAGAGATAGAGAGATGGAAAGATAGAGAGAGAGATAGAGCGAGAGACAGAGAGAGAGAGAGAGAGAGAGAGAGAGAGACAGAGAGAGACACATAGAGAGAGAGAGAGAGAGAGACACAGAGAGAGACACATAGAGAGAGAGAGAGAGAGAGATAGAGAGATGGAAAGATAGAGAGAGAGATAGAGAGAGCGAGAGACAGAGAGAGAGAGAGAGAGAGAGAGAGAGAGAGAGAGAGAGTACAGTGTACAACAGATTTTTAACTCCAGAAGAGAATTACTCAAACTGAACAAATGAGTCATTCAGACTGACTGCAAATAGATTCTGTTTCAAAGGAATCAAAACAAAAATGGTTTGGTGTGATAACATACAGTATGATTAAAATAAATCCTAATTCCAAAATCCTGAGATCAATTTGAGGAGCTGCACTATGATTGGATGAGAGGAATAAATTATGTATGATGACAAACTAATATAAATCCTGATAGAACACAAACACACACAGAGACACACAGTCGCACACACAAACACGCTGAATCTATTCAGATGTTCAGTTGTTCTTTAACAGAAAAATCATTATATTCACATGAACATCTAAAACAACAACATGTCTTGAGATGACTTTAAATAATAAAACATTGGACAATATATTTTAATTATGTCATTAAGCCGCCATTTATATCCGAAGTGACTTACAAAATGACGAACAATAGAAGGACTCACGGCAGAAAAAGAAAAGGGCATCACAACTGAGCACCATTTGCTAAACACAGACATTAAAGAGTACCTAGCATATGTTTTTTTAGGTCCTACTTTGGTTTATGGAGTGTCCAACAACACGTTTATGTAAATACAATGTGTTTAAACACTTTAATGTTGTAATAATATGCAGTTATTCGTGCCTTACTTCTTGACTGACTCTCAAATGATTCGTTCAGTGATTCATCCGTCTAGGCCCCGCCTACCCGCTAACCTTGTGTCATGTGATTGGTCAGATGTCAGGTGTAGTCTGTTATTGGTCAAACACGTTCATCATTTGTCGCAAATGGAACCCCACTACCATCATCACAGGATTACAGTTTACATGTGTTTGGATGTCATGTATATTATATGTGTAGATAGAGATGGCGGCGATTTTACCAATTTGAGCCCGAGTCTGACGAGGAAGAAGACGCTAATCCACAACAAACTCCACCACGACTGGAGCAGATGTTTGTCAGTGACAAGTGACAACTCTTGTCATAAAAACTCCCAGTGTGACAACATGCATGTTGTGCTTTTGCTCATCAATGAAATAATATATATATATATTTTTAAATACTGTTAATACTATCATTTCGTTTTAACTGTGCGTTGTCATGGTACATAGAGCATTTCAGAAAGTCGAGTCGACGTTATGAATTTTTTTTGTAGTATCACCCAAATATATCTATATAGGTGCACGTGCGGCAAATGTGTCAAAATGCAAAGTAAATAGCCAGATAAACAAACTGTAACACCCCAGAGATAACGGTACATGCTAATGTTAGCGTTATATGCATCAGATAAACACAGACATAAGGTACGAAAATATTTCTTGAAGTTAAGACAAAAATCAAAAGTCGAATTTACAGATTGTGATTCGGTGGAGCTAACAGGTCCAAATAGAGTTGGTATTGCCCCTCTTTCAAGGATCATCATTTGACATATCCTACAGTGAACGCGCCAAGATTATTAAACCAATGTTCAGTGAAATGACGATCACAGTTAAACTCTGGGGTTATACTCCTCTGGTATCGTTTGAAAAATGAACCATTTTTCCCTCAGACGTTCTTCCTTTGGTAGTTGAAATAAGACCGACTGTGTCACACCGTAGAACACAGGCTATAGACATGATACACACGCATCACGAACGAGTGACAGTGTTTGGGGGAGGAGACATAAGTTTACGCGTCAGTCTCAGCAAAACGTAGGCGGGGACTATGTCTAGTGACGTAAATATGCGGGTGAACTATTCCACGTCTCGTTTGTGTGATTCAGAGTCGACTCCCATTTTTACAAGCATTTACATTTACATTTAGTCATTTAGCAGACGCCTTTGTCCAAAGCGACTAACAAAGAGTTTAGGAGCAATAAGTGAAAGTTCATACAGGAGCCATAATACATTAGGTGCCAATACAAAGTTACTGGTTTCAACAAAAGCTAGACCACTACCTGTTGAGAGAAAGGTTTTTTTTTTTTTTTTACAAGCAAATAACTTTGTTATTTATTCACCTTCGGACTTACAACTTGGCAGACAGCTTACTTTCAAACACGGCAACAGAACAGATAAATGAAAAGTCATTTTCACGATCTCATGCTACCTACTCTTTAAAAAAGTTCAAACAAGATATGTATTAAAAGTTCTCTCATATTTTATTGGGTAGAAATTTCAAGTAGGGGGCTTGAAGTCAAAAATTCTCAAGAAAAGTAAATATTTGACTGTTTGAATATTAGGTTTAGAGGCATTCAAACTGCAACCTTTTGAAGATTAAAACACAAAGAAAACTGACATCTGCACTCTTAAACACAAAAGTGCAGTCTTGGTTTATCCTCTACAGCATCTTCTTCCGTGGATGTGACCACACACCCTGACAAAGTGCATTTTGGGAACTTTTATTTTGAAGAGTGTCTATGATAGAAGTCTTTTATAAGAGCATTTTTGTCAAAGCTGTTTGATTTATTTTTACAAACTGAGAAGGTTGTTGTGCGCTGATGGACAGCTTGCTACGGATGTTGTCAACTGAGCTGAAATATAAAGATGAAGCGTGTAATTTCTGTGCCACCGAACAGAATGACTAGAATGACTTTTTATTGCGGGTTTTCTGAATCCCTGAAAAGTGTTTTGAAAGTGTGGCGGTGTTGATGGGAAATCAAAGCCTTGTTTAGGCTTCTTTCTGCATATTAAAGTAGGACAGAAGCAATATAACCTGGAAAATTCTTTTTCAAATGTCACGTCTATCAACACCAATGTTTTTTTTTTGCAGGGACAGTGAGCGCTGTTGTGTGTTGTTGTGTGTTGTTGTGCATTGGTGTCTGGCAGTGTTGTGGAATTGATGGCTTTGACTGAAGTCCTCGCCTCCGCTCCCCGCTGACAGTCGTCTATAAACTACTTGCTTTGGTAAACCGGGCGGCTCTCTCTCCATCTGTCTCTATCAGGGGAACCCAACGGCCCTCTTCACCACACACTTTTGTTTTCTCATTACAGTCTCTCGGCAGCGTTTAACCCTTCAGCGTCCGGCCGCCGATGATGGATCTGTGTGATGTTCTTCATTCATCTCAGCTCATGGGCTCTGAGGTCAAGAGCTCCTCGATGGGAAATCAGGTGAGACGTGCCGCTGAACTAGTTTCAGACACATTTCTCCAGGTAAGAGTCTCTGGGGTTCTGTGTCGAGTCTCTTGAGCGGAGAAACCTCATTAACCTCAAACACCTGAAACATCTTCCAGAATTATGACACACGATTGACTCTTTGGTTCAGACGGGACGTGACACACAGCTGATGTTTGCTGGAGTTTTGCATTACAATTCTTTGTTGGTCTGTGGAGAAACACTTTCAACTTGGACACAAATCACAAATGAAAAATGTTAGAAACGTTTGTACTTTACACTTTCTACAGACTGTTTTGTTTTGCACTGAATTTCATACTAAACTGACATGCGACGGCAGAATTAAAGCAGGAGGGAAATATACGACGAGGGACCTTATGACATTACAGTGGCGTTGCAGAAAAGCAAACGCAGCCGGTTAACTCAAGTAAATTGGTTTGCAGGATGAATGCGTTTGAGCTCCGGTGCGGATAACAAGCACCTCTGATGTATGTGCAATGTGAGCGGTGTATTAATATCCAACGCCAGGCTCTATATCTCACACTGATACATCAAACACTTTGTTTTTAAACAAAATCGCTTTATAATCTCCCAGAGAACACAACACACACCAGCGTAATTCTGTTTAGCAATTCTGACTTTTACAGAATCCATGAGGACGGAGCACATGGAGATAAACAGCTGGTGAGCGATCGCTTTACACCCTCGTCTCGCTGTGTTTTTTAGCCCTTCTCTCTTCATCTGTTTCTATTTGATTCAAACTTCAACAGCTGTGTTCTGTGTTAGGAGGAACAAATCACTCCAGAGACAAACACAGTTAAACTTTGCTCCTCGAGTTTCTGCTGTCAGCTTTTTATTCCAGGGCAACTACACAAAAAAAATCAGGCCATAGAAGAACCTTGTGGTTCCGTAAAGAACCTTTAACATCTGAAGAACCTTTCTGTTTCACAAAAGGATCTTTGTGGAGAAAAAAGGTTCTTCAGATTATAAAAAGTAAGAAAGAGACGGATCTTAGAGGAATCATTCAGTCAAAAGTTCTTTAATGGCATCACTGAGAACAACCTTTAAAGCATCTTTGTTTTTAAGAGTGGAATGTGATGATGCAACAATTTACAAAGAATGCTTTTTAATATTTAGATAAAAAAGAAACATATAACAATATATATTTCTTCTAAACTACACAACTATGAGATTATAATAATGATTTATAAATTGAGTTGTCAGGTATCATTTCACAGAACATAGTTTTAATGATATTTGACTTGAGCAGACGAGTGAGTAGAGTAACCTGCAGTTCATGTTCCAAAAAAAGCTCATTAAAGGGGTCATATGACACTCGACTAAAAGAAATATTATGTCATGATTCTGTCTCATCCTGTGATGTTTTTCTTGATCTAGTGTCAGGAGTATGACAGAACCTCATGTTTTATGTGGAGAGATAGAATTTTGACACTTATGGGTTACCATACACTCTCTCCGGTCTTGTCATTGTTCCTGCCCTCTTGTTTCCTTGTTAGTGCTCGTTATGATTTAATGCCCCACACCTGCCCTCTCCTGATTCAGTTACCTTTATAATGCCCGTGTGTTTTCTGTCCTGTGCTGGTACATTGTTGGTGTCATTGTGAATAGTTCCTGTGCTTTAGTTATTGCGTCTAGTTTGTTGTGGCTAAATTAAAAGTGTTGTTATTATTGTAGTTTAGTTATTCCTTGTCCTCATTGCGATGGTTTTTATGTTACCCTTCTGTGGGTGTTTGTTTTGTATTTATATTTTATTAAATGTCTGGTTAAACCCCTTAATACCTGCTGTCTGGGTCCTCTGTCCTTGTGCTCACCACCCTCGTGCATGACATATTCTGGTTTGTTTTAGATGTAATGTGTAAACACGATTTAAGGTTTATAAACTCTGTATTTTCCACACACCGTACATGTTTGTATCTCCTCTTTGCTCCGCCTCTCTGAAATTCTCAGATTTTGAACAAAGGTCATGGCTCTGAAAAGTGAGGTGTGCTCTGATTGGTCAGTTCACCAGTTTGTAGTGATTGGTGGAATACAGCAAGCGTGTGACAGAAATGTAACGCCTCTGACCATATTTGGAACATCAGGTTCCTCTTCAATTGTACAGGTATACCACCTTACTTGTGTATACATTTGGGCGGTCTTAGTCACATCAGACCACCAACAGACGTAGATTTGTGGAGGTGTGGTTACACCAGGTGTTACAGGCAGGTCTGGGTGAGCATTCACTTTTACATAGAATACATCTTTTGATCCCACACTTTCATCTCTGCGAATACCGGTATACAAATAACACTAGTTTGTGCCATATGACCCCTTTAAATGAAATCCTGGTAAGCATCAGATCTTTAAGTGTAATCTGTCAACAGCAGCAGTTCAGCCCTGTTAAACTGATCCCAGAGGATCTTCTGAACGGACCGCATAGAGACTGACCCGTCCTTGTAAACACCTTCATGAGGACGGGCTCTGCTGGAGTGAAGCATGAGAGATGGAGAGCTTCAGCTCCGGTCTCCTCCTCTCCATCTGCTCCACAGAGAGACGGCCGGCTGAAGGTTACACACCAACATCTCCAGCGCTGGACCTCCATCTGCAGCCACTGAAGAAAAACACTCTGCTGTCACAAACCTGTCGTAGTGTTGTCTGTCATGGTATGAGTTCAGCACAAAATGAGAAAAATGTATCTTTACAAAACATTCTTCGGTACAGTATTTCACAAGTGCTGAAGTGAGATCTGATTGGACAGTGCCGCTGTGTCAAATCTGCTAATAGGAGAGAAACCCATTTGAATGCAGACCAAACAGCTCCAGTAATGAACTGGACGTAATTCTGATAGGCCCAGATGGTGCTGGACATTAAAACAATACATCACTTATTCTGCGGGAATAACAGACGGCTTGTGTTTGAAGAGGAAATATTGACAGTGTGATCACAGCGATATAATCATCATCACTTTCCTCATGAGATCATGTCTGTGTTTTTCTTTTTGTTAAAACGAAGAAACAATCCTGTCCTAACATGATAGATGAAAGTATTTTAATGGAACAGGTGAATTGAGGAAATGTGTACATATTTTTTTCTGCCCATGTCACTGTATTTTGCATTATTTTTAAGCTGTTCTTGCAACATCAACAACATTAAAAGTCTGTTTTAAAGTCTGTCAGTCTTGCGGCTTACTGTATTTATTTATATATTTGTTATTTATGTGTATAACACTGACACTGTCATTGCATCACATGGTCAATCGCTAACAGCACTGAAAGAATAACTTGTAGAATTAATTTATTAAAATCCTCATAAACAATTTGCACGAAATTCTGCTATAACTCAAGTTCAACTTACTAACCAGAATAAAGTAAATTCTACTTATTAACTCACATTAAGTTTTCGTTAAAATATCAAGTAAATGTTAAAGTAGACCAAAAAATACCCTGAACTAAATCATGTATCTAACTCGAACTTCCACATTGTAATATACTATTTTTCACAACATAGTTGGTCAAGTGAGAAGAGACTGGTCGTCTTTGTACTATCATTAGCATGCTTTACTTCTCAGTAATTGAAATAACACACTTCATGATTTATCTCGTTCCTCCCTCAGCCGAGGCACAAGAACACTCTTCTGAACAACGATAAGCATTTAAAAAATCCAAATTTAAAAACAATACCAAAACTCTCCTAAATCTCAAAGATAAATCACCACGAACAAGTCTTTCTTTTTTACTGACAAACATTTAAAATGACAGTTAATCTGGAAAATTTGTCTCGTAATGCAGTCAGATGCAAAGCATGCTGGGAACTACAGATCAACTGCAACGGTAGTTATACCTACAAAAGTGATTAATGTAGTCTCAACACAAAATAAATAAGTAAACTTATTTCAACCAATTTAAATTTAACATAATAAAATTGAATTGAATTTTCTTAATTATTTGTTCAAATAAAATTACTCAAACAAAATAACTTAAATCTTAACAACCCAAATTAGTCGATTTTATTCCCAAGATTTCTACGTTATTTTAACTTTAAAAACAGGAAAAGAATTATATTAAGTTTATTTTAATCATCAACTCTACTAAGGCATGTAATGATTTTTTTCAGTGAGGTAATTATTATTATAATGGACATGTGTGACACAATGTTTGACATGTGTGTGTCTGTGCAGAACTTCTGTCTGTGTGTGTTTGATAATCACATTGCTTTCCAGTTGCTATGGAATTTCTAGGTGGTTGCTAGGGTGTGTTAAATGGTTGCCAGATGGTTCCTTATCGGTCTATTTCATCGGTCTTTATCCACCCTGATCCTCTTTGATATTCTGCCCTCATGAATCAGCTGTAATCTTTTATGGGAGTTTATTCTTCTGTAAATTGTAACAGAGCTGGAACACCACCCGCAGATTTACTGTATATAACACTTGAATTTACTGAATGTTAACATTTCAAAACAATAACAGATCAGTTATTTGCTCAACTTTCTACATAGAAACTGAGAAGTATCCCACACATGACCGTTTTTACACTTAGTATTGGATCCCATTGAAAACACAACACACAAAGCTTTTGAGATGTTGACACATATTGCTGATGTATTTATGTCTCTTCCACTGGTTGTGTGAGATGGTTTTGTCTGATGGGACAGAAAGCACAGATGTGTTGTATTGTTTTTACAGAAGAAGGTTTGGTCCACAAAAGATTTCAATCACAGACGTTCATTAATGAAGTGCTGAAGAGCTGACGTGTGATGTATATATTCTTCTTCTGGTGACTTTAGTTCAGTTTGTATCTGCACATTCTTGTTCTTTTCTTAAATCACTTTATGTGAACATTACGCTCTGAAGAAATGCTGAGCTGTTACTTATGGTTGAATAATATATGGACAAACCTGACCGTACAATAACCTGTGTTGAGTTGTTTTAACCTGTGACTGGGTGAAATAGTTTTCTCTTTCAACTAATAGTTGAATTTGTTCTTCATTTACCCAAGCATTTGAAGCACTTTATTTTGTTTTCGTTTTATTTAAACAAGTCATATGGAAACTGTTCGTTTGGATTTCTAAGACATCATCACATCGTGAAGCGAAACCAAACTGACTCATGTTTGTTGTGTAACCACTGATTTTCAGACCAGTTTAAACAATCTGGTTTAGATCAACCAACAATCACATTTCTGTCATCAATCGTTGCAGAAAGTTGTTTAGATAAAACATATTTTTGATAAGAAGACATATTTTACATTAAATTTGAGGCGTCCATTCTGTCTCTCTCTTACGTCTGTGTTCATGATGATGCTTATCAGTTTAATATTTTCCAAGTTTCACATAAACAAGATATATGTTTTTTAAAGTTGGAATTCATAACAGGCCTTTCAAATATAATTTTAACAGAAACCATTGTGTCATTTACTTTTGCATCATTTCTGCAAAAAAATGTGTATATGTGAGAATGATTAGGATGCATATACAGTAGTATATCCATCTCATCTGACGTGAGCAGTTTCTGGTGAAGAATCTTTTCATATTTCTTTACCGTTTTGTGGATTGGTCTTTTGTTTGCCTGGTTTGTGTGTTTGAATGGCAGAAGCGTGTGAATGAAATGTGTTAGAAATAAATCCAGACTGTATAATCTGTGTCGGGATGAGAACTGTACATTTATGAACATCAGTGAATGTGATGCCGCTGTAATAAAGACAGAAGTATTTGTTATTTAAAATGATTCACAGTTTTGTCTTGTCTTGTGTTCTTTAAAGAACATGTGTTGGGTAAGTTACTCTGAAAAAGTAATTCATTACTAGTTACATTACTATACATATATTCAATAGTGTAATTACATTACTGTACAAATGACTCTCTCCAAATGTATTTAATGACTTATTACTGATTACTTTCTGCCTACATCATCCTTTATTAGAATTGATTCAAGGATTTTTTAGTTCATTCAAATCAATAGTAAATAACTACATCAATTATTCTTTTTAACTGACCAAAGTATTCAAATTTGAGAATGATAAATTAAAGCACAGATTTTAAAGTAAGACAATATCACTATTAAATGTATTCCACAGTGTTTAGATTACAGAAAATATAAGAGTTTACCTTACTTGACTTTTTAAGGGGAAAGTAATTCAATTGCAGTAACTAATGACTTAGTAACTAGTGACACCCAACACTGCATGAATCACATTAAGAATGACTGTAAAACATGAGGTATGATCAATCTGAAACATCTCTAAAGTATCATATTCTCTGCACCACGGACTGTGAGAAAACCATTTCTTCATTTCACACATTAATTCGTACACTCGACAACTGCACACATGCACACAACGTGTTCTTCAATCTAAACAATCTGTTTGTCATCAGGGGCATCGAATCTTTCAAGAGTTAAAGTAGCGCAGAATAGCTCTGTTGACTTGCCTTTTAACTGTTTTCTTATTTATCTTACTGTATATTTACACTAAGACTTAAAGTACATTTTTATAATTACAGTATTGATTTCAAACAGAAGTGTCTCGATTTGTAATGATATTAACAATAATTATGATAGGTATCACTGTGATAATAGTACATGATAATATTATTAAGAACGTAATTCGTTAATCCTTTTGGACTCAATACTTTTTCTTGCGAAAGTAATTAAGAGAGAAATTAAATGGCCAAAGCTTTGGGTTTAAGGATTAAAACATTACAACACAACATGAAAATGTCAATTCTCTAAATTTCTCGTTGTGAATAAAGAGTATTCTCAAGACAAAGCCGTGGGTTTATTATCTGGCACCGCTCCATATTCCTCTTGTTTTGTGTTTTTACAGCCCGTCTCCTGTTGTTGTTGTTGTTGTTGACAGGGCTCTGGTGTAAAGTGTAAAACGTGTAAGTGGGATTTGATGTTTGAGCACACGTTTGTGATGAGTGTGATTGGAGCGAGAGCTCTTTTGTGTTCCTCTGGCACTGGTTCTCAGCGTGTCGTGGGTGATGTATGGGGCTATTGGCCGGACGTGGCAGTGAGGGCTGGCCGACCTTGCAGGGCAGCGCTGTGGGTTGAGCGTTCGCCGTTTGACTGAACCCGAGCCCAGAAGGCCCGAGACCAATTAAGCTCACTACATCAGCCTGACAAAGCACAAGGTGACTAATTCCTCTTTCTTGTTTGTTCCGCACAGAAGAAAACGTGGAGCTCAGCGCTGATGTACTAAATGTTGAGGACAGTGTTAATGTGTGTTGAATAAGAACCTGGAAACACAAAGGACGCGGCTTGCTGAGTAAGTCAAACAGTCTCTTTCATTTCACTGCAGCGCATGGGAAATATTCTGCTGTTCGTTTCTGAAGTTTTGTTTGAGGTTTTTTTAAAGGCGAGATGGAAAATGAATACGTGACCAGGGAGAATTGCTTTGGTTTGTTTGGTGAAATACAGACTGTTCTGGTGGTAAACTAATGGTTCATGTTGAAGGAAACTCAAACCGGTCGTGCATTGAAACTACATTAACATGTGAAGAGTGATATTTCTGCTGATTGAACTGATTTCTGTACAGTGTTGGAAATGACACACATGTAATGGTCCTTGAAAGTGCCAATGATTCAAAGAATTGACTCCAATACTTTCAGTAGAGCCCACCTGCTGGAGAGAGAGTGAGAGACAGAGAGAGCGAGAGAGAGAGCGAGAGAGAGAGAGAAAGAGAGAGAGAGAGAGAGAGAGAGAGAGAGAGAGAGAGCGAGAGACAGAGAGAGAGAGAGAGAGACAGAGAGAGAGAGAGAGAGAGAGAGAGAGAGAGAGACAGAGAGAGAGAGAGAGAGAGAGAGACAGAGAGAGAGAGACAGAGAGAGAGAGAGAGAGAGAGAGAGAGAGAGAGAGAGAGAGAGAGAGAGAGAGACAGAGAGAGCGAAAGAGAGAGAGAGCGAGAGAGAGAGAGAGAGAGAGAGAGAGAGAGAGAGAGAGAGAGAGAGAGAGAGAGAGAGAGAGAGAGAGAGAGAGAGAGAGAGAGAGATAGAGAGAGAGAGATAGAGAGAGAACAAGCAGCACAACACAAAACAACACTGACAGGACAACACTCACAAACTGACACTATCACCCTCATTGAGAACTTTAATTAAAACTCTTTTTCTGTTTATATTGAGATGTATATATATAGATATTTTTACTTATAGACTTTTAATTTTATTCTATCTTATTTTTTATCTTAATCTGTATTTCTGCATGTTTATATTTAATCTTGTGCTTTGGCAAGAGACTGGGAGAGAGAGACTGGGAGGAGTGCTGAAAGAGAGAGAGAGAGACTGGGAGGAGTGCTGAAAGAGAGAGAGAGAGACTGGGAGGAGTGCTGAAAGAGAGAGAGAGAGACTGGGAGGAGTGCTGAAAGAGAGAGAGAGAAAGAGAGAGAGAAAGAGAGAGAGAAAGAGAGTTGAAATGAGTGAACGAGAGAAATGTTTGTTCTCCAGTTTCTCTCAGTTTTCACTTTTACTTCTTCTTCTGTTGTGAACACAGCAAAGCCGAAAGAGCAACAACATTTTATTTTTGCACCATGAATGATGTGACTGTGTTTGATAGGAATTGAATCTTAATGATGCATATTAAGGTCACAACTCTTGATGTTATCATATACTTGTATACTGTATCATCAAGCACACACGTGTTTAGTTTGTGATGTACAGAAATATACATCAGTGTACATGTGGTTATAGTTGTTTACACCCTGCATAAAATATACTTCAGTATACTATAGTACATATTACTACTGTACACCATAATGATACTCACAGACATTTGTGTTTTCCAACATTATCATAGTAAATACTTATAAATATTATACTGAAGTGCATTTCATCCATTTACTATACAACAATTTACTGCAGTTTACCACGAGTGATAGTAGCTGTGCCGCATTTCAAAGGCTGTGTCCTCCTGGACTGCAAATGTCATCGAGGTTTATTATTTTGAGTTTTATTTCAGAGAAGAAACTGTTACATTGTAATGTGAGAATGAAACTAAGTGATTTTGTCGTGTGAAGAATAATAGTTTTTAACTGAAATGAGAGAATGTTGATGATGTACGCAGAGGACAAATGCATCAGGAGGACGCAGCCTTGGATATAAGATGCAGCTTATATTTCTTTTTCAATAATTCATTGTTAAACATCGCCAAGCTGACAAGCCTGTTCTCATTCTCATTCATTCTGTCATTCAAGTACTTGTAGCTTTAGATAATAAAACAGCACACAGTGGTCGGGATGGACAATACAACTGTTAACAACTTTATTATTTAAACAACCAAATAAATTGTTCACTTTTTTGTTGTTTTTAAACTCTATAACATGTGTAAAAATGTGGTGTTCATTTATGAATCAAGGAATCATTTATCCCACACAGGCCTTTGTAGTGATGTACTGTAGATCAACAATGTTTAATGCAAGAAGGAAATTGAGCAGCGACAGACCTCAGGAGATGTTTATTTATGCATAAACAACAAATGAGACTCACATTCATAGAAAAGATCTGAACACACGGGTTTATCTCCAGCAATGTTCTTCTGTCTCATTCTGTCTTTGAGCTGAACAGCGGGCTTTAAGAGACAAACTCACACTGTCAAAGGAGAAATTTGAGTTGTGTTAAAATACATAAGTGATGTTATCTGAAGTGTTTTAATGAGTATAGCAAAGTTCCAACTCCTGATGGAAATAAACAACACTGATATTTTATTTTCCTTCATAGTGTATCTGTTGTCAAATTACCAGTACTGTAAATACAATTAATACGTGTGTGTGTGGCATATAAAATCATTCCACCAAAACTTATTTATCAAAAACTATCACGAGGCACTTGCCATAATTACTGTAAAAAATGAAGATGCTCTTTTTAAAATCTTTAAACCATTTTCAAGAACTGCACATTCTCAAGAACTACACATTCTTACAAAAGTCTTATTTTCTGGTGTTATTTTTGTGAGTCCAGCCCCAGGTTCTTTTCTCATCTGCATTGCAGTTTTTTCCATCACTGACCACAGCACCAGTGCAGTCATTCAGGATGAAGCGTTAGAAATGAATGTATGACTGACATCTACAGTTTATTCCATCCAGACAGCAGAGGACGCTTCATTGACCCCGTCCACATCCCTGCAGTCTGTTCGGATTTAACTTCAACGACCAATAATCTTAATCCTCCTTACAGTTTCTATATTTGCACATACAAACATTTCATTATTTTAATGAGGAAATATCTTACATAACAAGTGTATGAAGACTTCAGGCTCACTAGCGTCACTTTTTAATCCAGATTCTTTACACCTTGGGTATTTTATGAATTTATGCAAAGATTTGTTGTAACAAACACTATCTTTAGATTCTTAAATTTCTTTGTTTCTGTGGTAGTTCAGAACATGTAAAACGTATAATTCAGTTGAATGATAATCATAGTGAAGTATTTTTAGATGTTTCTGAGCTGTCAGATCCAGCCAACCCTTCTTTAAGATTAGGTAACACACATCTTTTCTGCAAATCTCATATTGATATTGAGTGCCTATAGAGTAGTATTGCATTTGTCACATCTTCAAAGAGTGTTTAGTTTGATCACATTTATAAAAGCGAGATACAGCTTTACAATTATTTCCAGGAAAGGAAGAGCTGCTGGAGGCGTGCAGGGGGACGGAACTACAGCACGAGCACACCATACGTCCTCACATGAATCCCTTTGTGTTGTTTACATTATGCACGTACACACCGAATGCCAACAAAACACAGATGTATGACTTTGTTTGACTTACCGCGCGTGGTTCATATCCAGCATCTTTTAGCACCAGGTACGCTCCATCTAAAACCATCTCCAAATCCAGCGTTATATCTAGCGTTTCAGATGAAGGCAGTGGTACGGGGTAACAGGCAGACTTTATTAAACGGGACAAAACAAAATCCCACGGGGAAGTAACAGAGACAAGATAAACTAAAACAGCACAATAATACTTCTCACGAGGGGGATAAAACAATAGGACGGAATAAACTTAACAGGGAAAAATAGGAACCAAAACTAGACATAAACACAACACAAGTCTAGATAAGTGGCAAACACTCACACGATCCGAACACGGGACATGCACACAAGTACAAGTGAGTATATTCAAATACAACAAACGAGCATTGGACAATAGATGAGGATGTTATAAAGGGAGACAGACAAAGGATAATTAATAAGGGGCAGGTGTGGGTAATGAAACACTCAAGGAAAGCTAACCAGGAAACGAGAGGGCGGGAACAAAGACGTGGACTGGAGAGAGAGTATAGAAGGCCGCTAGGTATACTATCTCTTCCTCCACACAAAACCGACGGCTATGCAATGACTCCGCCCCAATACCAAGAATAGACATGACATGATGGCGGAATCATGACAGAAATTCAGTGAGCAACCAAACACACCTCAAATACCATCAGCCGAGTGGAGCGGTGATGGCTGTGTTCTTTCTCACGCTAGCTGGTTGACGTGTGGGCATGCCCTTTCTTTCACGCTGATGCGTGGGTGTGCTCTTTGCTGGCTGGTTGACACATGGGCGTGCTTTTCCGGGAGAATTGACCAATAAGGGACTTAGAACCCTTGTGGCGAAACAGGAATGCATGTTCCAAAAAAACTTTCCGACACCAGTACGAACCCTGTTGGAGTAAATCCAGCACAGAAATACTTCGAAAAATTTTGAGAACTTGAACATGTTAAGCTTCAGAGACGCCAGCATGTTTAACCATATAAATAAGTCAGAATGCATGTAATAGCGTGTTAGCTTTAAAGAAACCAATCTGGATCCACAGCAAACACAAGGACATCATCAGAGATCCCCATAGTGAGATATTTCCTCGTCAGATCACAACACATGCATCATGGTTTTGTCCTTGAGGGGTTTCATCATCACCTCACCAGAAGAAGAATGTGCTTGAATGTGTCCTGTGTCACCAGAGACCGCTCGCAGAAAGCACAGCGTCATCACATCTGCAGTCGTGACCGTTCCTCAGTGCTTCTGTAAATCACATCTGCACATGGTTCAGTCCGGACAGATCAGAGTAAAACTTCCAAAGACGATGATGTGACACACTTTGAGCTCAACAAGTGTGGAATAAGAGCAGTTGGGTTCAGTTTCAATAATTTTGTGAAATCTCACTCAAGCTCAAGCTGCTATCGGATGTGTTTTGTGTCAACATGCACATTTGAACTCTCTTGCATCAGTTGAGCGCTGGAGGCTGAGAAGCGGATGATATATCTGTGCTGATACCTTTCAGGGTCGTAGATCTGTTTAACATCAGCGCACGCTAACCTTGCAGCCCACGTCGCCCATCTGTCGAAAGGCATCGCGAGCGAAGCCCCCTCAACGTCTCATTTGAATTATTCACAGTTGTAAGTAACTTTGTGCTCCCCGGGAGGAGAAAGCGAAGGTGTGGGCCGCAGAAAAATGGCTGAATGTCAGCTGAGGCCAGGTGTGTAAACGCATCACCTGAGGTCTCCTGCTGCCGCCACCGCTGAGGAAGAAGAATTTGTGCACCAGAAAGGTCAAAAACTTTCTCAAGAAGTCGAGCACATATACACAGCCTACAGATAGAAACACAAACCAACAACACACTAGATATTATTTACCATACAAAACACATTCTCTGAGCCATCCGGAGTTTTGCGAAAACACAACCTGTTCTGATTTAAAAAATGACTATTTTTCCATCAGTTTCTTAGAGGAAACACACATATAAAAGCCATATGTGAAGTTTAAATGACTTGTTTGTGTTCGGCTGAATATATGACTTCATATACGTCGAGATGACATGAGGGTTACAGGATATGACATCACACAGGATCAAATCAAAATCCAGTATTTTTGTTTTCTTGATCGGATCATTCCTGCATCCGTCTCTCTGAATGTTTAAGGTCATGTGTTGCAGGTGATGTGTGTGAAGAAGTGTGTCGGCTCAGTGTTTGTACAGATGTGTCAGATGTGTGTATGGAATATAAAGAGGATGGCATGAGACTCTTCACATCTTTGCCAAACATTCTTCAGATCAGACCATATGGTCAAAAACACAGAGCTATGTATCAAAGAACACCTGATGGACACATGAAACTGTTGAGAGAACAGTTCATCCCCCCCAAAAAAAATTCAGTTCTGTCATCATTTGTTCATCTTCATGTGGTTGTGAATCTGTATGTGACTCTTTTCTCTTTGGAACACAACAGAAGATATTTAGAGAAGTGTCTCAGTGGTTTTGTGTTCATACAATGGTAATTGATGGAGTTCAGTGTTGTCCGATCATCAACAGAAGGCTGAATAAATGATTTACATATTTGGCAGATGCTTTTATCCATAGTGACTTACATTGCTTTATCCTATACATCTATACATAGGTATTTACAATCCCCTGGGATTGAACCCACAACATTGCGTTGTTAACACAATGCTCTTACCACTGAGCTTCAGGAAAGCTGACAGAATTATATTTTTTTAGTGAACTATACCTTAAATTTTTTTAATATCTTCATAATTTATAGATTTTACATTTATAAATATAAAACATTATTTATTCATATTCCTTGAGTATTTAATACTGAAACAATCTTTGTGCCGAATTCCATTTTGCCTGGATCCTCTCTTTTCTTGTGGTTTAAATCCAACGTATGATATATGTTTATATTTATATAACCTTATATGAAACGCATCCCTTTCCACGTGGATCAGCTGTGCATGTACATTTATTTTTAAGTTGAATTCACAGAAAACAGAAAATCTTGCCTTTTAAACTATGTTGTATTAACAGGTAATGAGTAATCGTCTGTAAATTGTTCTTTTCGCAATCAAAATATAAATCCCACATCATGATGCATTCAATGTAAACTTGAGTCTCAGTTAGTTCTCAGAGATATTAATGAGATTCAATGGACAGCGATTCTAAAAAATATTCTCTTCAAAACATCTCCTTCAAAAGTCATTATTATTGAAGATCTAAATATCAACTCAAACATTTCTCATCACATTTATTTTACACCTCTACACACTTATCGTGTTTCAAGACGAAACATCAGAGACTAAGAGACACGAGTTGAGCATCAGATTTAGCGCAGCTCTTCTGTTCTCTCACAGGAATGGAAGCTTTTATTTGTGTAGCACACTGGATTCAATCCATGACCACCATCTCCCTCATCACGTGTGTTCATCCAGACACTCAGCAAAACCACAGACGCATGCGCTCTGAAGTCGCCATCGATTCTCACCACGTCACGTCTGGATAATGCATTCCTCATACAGAGATCTGGTAAGTCACGTGAGGCTTTGCCTGCGAGTCAGGACGCCGAGCCGCCCCATTTGTCATTCTAATTGTATTCTTTTGCTCAGCGCATCGATTTATTGCACCTGGAGGAAAAGCAATTGGATGCTGCTCCGGGGGCTCAACGTTTGGCCTTCCAGACGTCTTATGAATCTCGCAGAGCGGTGTTTTAACGTTTGAAGAACTGGTGCTGGTGGCGTGAGGTATGAAAACAGTAATTAAATATGCAACAGCTCGAGACTCGTACGATTCCTTGACAAATTGTCCTTTTTAGACTCATTAGGGAAGTCATGCGTGTGGCGTTTCATCTTCATGAAGTACAGAAGAATAATTACTTCCTTGATATGTTGCCTTTTACTAATGAATTATTAAAAGATCACAAATATCGCTCTGTGCTTTGGTTTCATATGTGGTAATCACAGTCAATATTCCTGGCTCAGAGGAAACACTGACTGCTTTAAAAAAATGTTCACATAAAATAAATTTGAGAAATTGCCAAACTGTCAGAGAATCTTGCAGGACTCAAATCTGGTTTTGAATTTAGATAAATGAATGTAGCAGTCAGTGTGCAAGTGCTGCTAGAGCAACGACTCCATACAGATGAGTATAAAATAACCTTTTATTCATAATAAACATGAGTGTGTTTTAACTCTCGTACAGTGTGTATGTTGATGTGGTGTATTGTCAGGGGATTTATGAGCAGATATTGGATTGACTGGGCTTTTCTGCTGATGTGATGTGTTAAGGACGATGCTTTAAGTTTGGCTCAGAGGAGCATTAATCCTCTCACTCACATTTCAGATAACACACAGTCCTTCCTCTAAACTCTACAAAGTCAAATCTTTTTTTGCACACGCAAGCGTATAGAAGAAGAATCAGCATAATCCCATAAACATGACTTGACCATTTTTGTTGCATAGCAGCCAACATGGAAATACTATTGTAAACTACACTGTAAAAAAGACTGCAGATTTTAAAAAAGACCACAAACTTACAAGAAAAACAGAGGGAAATGTCATTTTATAGTGAAAATCTGTTTTTTATGTTTTTTTCTGACACCATCTGGCAGAAAATGTCCATGTATAAAACTAACAAAATAACTGAACAAGAGAAAACATTTACAAGTTAAAAATTGGGAAAACAAATGAATATATTCCAAAATTTTTACAGAAATATATATATATTTTGTTATATTTCTTTCCCATAGCTCAGTGGTAAGAGCATTGCGTTAACAACGCAAGGTTGTGGGTTCGATCTCAGGGGATTGTAAATACCTATGTATAGATGTATAGGATAAAGCAATGTAAATCACTATGGATAAAAGCGTCTGCTAAATGCCTAAATGTAAATGTAAATTTCTGTTTTTCCAGTTAACAGAAAATGTCTCTTTTTTGCCCAATGTGTCTATATACTATAGTTTTTTAACCATCCCACAGTACAGTAAATGCTGTAAGTGATGGAAAAATGATGGAATTGAACATGATGGAAGAACCCTTTTTTTTCTAAATGGTTCCATTAAGAACTGTTAACACATGAAGAACCTTTCTATTTCACATAAGGTACTTTGTGGCGACAAAAGATTCTTCAAATCATGAAAAGGTTGCAAAGAGATGGTTCTCTAAAGAACCTTTGACTAATTGGTGATTTTTGGAACCAAAAATGGTCTTCTGAAGTATCACTGTGAATGAACGTTTAAAGAATCTTTATTTTTAAGAGTGTAGAATTGAATAGGATACTACAGTGAATACTATGGAATTTTTCATGTTACAGTATAAGTCATAATATACATACAGTGCAGTATATACAGTATGTGGACAGCAGGAAAATAAACGGATATACTTTACTTCGTCCTACAACGTTTAATTTGAATTAATCTAAATGATTCAACTTCGAATCAATTCATCCAAGGGGTATTTCATCAAAGGGCTATTTGGGTTATTTAGATGTGAATTTGTACACTTATCCATTCAGAAGCTATGAATGTTATATAAAAACTGCAGATTATGATGCCACCAACCATACATGTCTTCCCATATACTGTATATGGTTCATCTGCATAGTAAAAAAAGATATGTATATTAAAAAAAAGAAATTACAGTATTAAAACAATGTATTATAGACGATACAATGTCATCAAAATCATCATTAAAATATAATAACTCAATTTCAAAAAGCTGAAAACCACAGGCTGTTTGAAAGCCTCATTTTCTTCATGCATTTAGTTTTTTAGTTTTTGCTTTGAGGGTGAAATGTTTCTGCTGATGTAAGCGTGTATATTTGTGTAGGTGTTACAGTAGTCTGTGCATTGTTGTTTTTTTGTGGTAAGAGTAAAAGGCACAGCTGTAATGAATCATTTACACATGCAGCAGATGCTTTTATCCAAAACAGCTTACATTTAAGATATACATTTGTGGATCAAAGCCGTCACCGTTGAGTTACTAACACAATGTGCTATCAGAAACACCGCAGAGACGCCATTCTCTCAGAGAAGAAAGCCTCTAATGAAAAACTCAAACCCCTTTTTTTTAAAGAGTGACTTTAAAAGCGCATTGAGTAGGTGCTGAGCCTCTGATATTAGTCAAACAAATCCATCCCATAATAGGCTTAAATGAGGGTGTGGTGATTGTATTTTCAAGTGCTTATTAGAGCTCTTAAAGCTCTTGTGTTGAGTTTCTGTGAAGTTGATGTATTTTTTTCTTTCGCTTCAGAGAATATGGGAGAATAGCTGGAAACCTGAATCATTTGTGTGTTTGTTAAGTGTCTGAATTCAATCACCTTGTGTCAGATCTGGAGCAGGATATGAGGCATGCTGGGAAGGCGGAGGTTTAGCTGCACTTGGACGGGATCAAGAACAAACCGATCTGTTCCCCTGGCATCCATGTGGACCAGCTGACAGAGACAGAACGATGACACAAACACAAACTCAAGATGATAACCCTTCTGTCGGTTCACTGCCAAAAACATCATAGTTAAGTTCAGTTTATACTCAAGCGTCGGACCTACGCCGTAGCCTACGGGTTTGGTTTTCATTTATACTTCTACATCGTTGTGCTCATCGACAGGCAATGACCACCAGTGTCAGTGTCCACGCGTGTGTTGCTTGTGTAACCAAGACCAGAGCCGAAGAAGAAGAAGCTCGCTGGAGAAGCATTAGCAGTGATAGCGGCAAGTAAACAGTCACTTTTGTTGCAGATTTGAGATGTTTAATATAGAAGCACAAATATTTCACTTAGATAAATCATTCGGGAATGTGTTTGAGTAAATATGACTCTATCGCAGAGTTTTTTGACCGGGTAAAGTTGACGTGTTGTTACATTTTTGGAGAGGGGCGCGTCAGTCTACGGCGTTAGGGTACAGATTAGGTCCGACTCTCGAGTACAAACTGAACTTTAGTCTAGTAAAATCAGAGTAACAACAAATGAACAATACTAGATCAATACTTTTATTTAATTAATGCACACTATAAAGTATACTCTCAGTGAAATACTCGTTTGGTAGTTTTTGCCAGTATTTCTGTAAGTGAAAATATCCTTATTTATATTAATCCTTATTTATAGATTTTAACATTTAGTATACAAGTATGTTTCTATTTAGATGTGCATTTGTATACTTGAAATATACCATCTCGTGCACTTGAAGTATGTCTTTATCAAAACATAGCAAATATACTTCTCTGTATGTAGAAATCTAGTACACTTGTAATTGTTTAAAAAGCTAATATTAAGTATGTTTCCAAGAAGTAAGTACTGTAGACTGAAAGTAGACTTTAGCATCAAATAAGTACACTGATAGCACACCTGAATAAAGTTCTTGTTTGCATTTGTTAACGTTCATTAAACATTAAAACAAGATATATTTCCTGAGGATGGTATTAAGACGTTTGTCCTGGTCTGTTAACTCTTGTTAAATGTATTACTGCACCTTTTATGTTCGTTTTTTTGGAAGAATTGAAGACAAATGACTTAATCTTGGAAAGCGGCTGGTCTCTGTCGAGTGGATGTTCAGAGGATTACAGAACACAGGTATCAGAAGCACAATAATATCCTGTAAAACTCGCCGGCTTTAGTCTCTGGGCTTTAGTGAGCATCTATTGTTGGATGTCGAGCGGCGCTATTTCCCCAGGCAGTAAAGGTTAGGGCACAGATCCACCTTGCTCCGTTGCTCCAGCATCTTAAACCCGTTTGAAACAAATGAGCTCCTCTCTAAAGCAAGGCCAAGGCCCAGGAATCAATCTAATTGAGAGAAGGGGGCTTACAAAAGAGCCCACGAGCACTTTCAAACATCGCTCCAGAGCCAACATTAAGAGAAGCATTTCTTCCTCTTCTCTCCTCCACTAATCCCACCTCAAATCCCTAAGCTGTGTCAATGGACGGGATTCTGTTAGGAAGGTAACAAGCAGCAGTGTCAGGCTTAGCTGGGATTCTACGTCCAGAATCTCATATTATGCTTGGGACTTTGGAGAAGTTGGACGGGGAAAGAAACCACAAGACTTTAAATGTTACACGGCTGAACTTTGGATCCCATCAGAAGATGAAGTACTCCAAAATCTCAATAAAGTCACGGCGCACGCATGCTGTGAAGTCTGCAATCACGTCTCAATATGAACAGGATCACATTCTCCGAATGTAAGACCAAACCTGGAGCAACATTTCATTGCTCAAATGCTCTCGGGAGAACTCGGTTTCCACTAAAATTGCTTACAAGAAATAAAAACAGAAACAAACGTGGCGGTAACAATGACTATGAGAGATAAATGAGATGTTGAAGAAATCTCATCTGATATTTTTTTCCTTTGGAATGAAGGTGATGTCATACAAACATCTTCTTTACATCACAGCACTGCTCGACACAATCACTACAAAACTTTTAAATTAAGAGCTGTAATTGAAAGAGCTCTAATAAAATGTTTTATTAAAGACTCCACCATTCGCATGATGATGAATATCCAGAATAATTCATGAAGCCGAGCAGAAATATTTCCCACGCTACTTCACAAAGACTCAGAGTTGAATCTTCTCTGGTAACTGTCAAACAACAAACTGCTCAACCATTACAAACATGTGTCATTCAATTCTTAGTCCTCAACGTGTTGAACAGGTTAAGCAATAATACTTCTTAAGGATTAGTCAGGATTAATTCTGTTTTTATATAGGGTTTGCGTTCATGGAAAGGTTCTTATAACCTGATTAAAGAAGCAGCTGCTTTAGGTTTAGGAGATCTCAAAGGAGCAAATCCCCTCTAAACGATATCAGCAGTTATTTTACAATTGACTTCATCATGTTATTTGATATTCTTCCAATCCTGATACCAACAATTGCAAAAATATTTTTGTGCTCGTTCTGTTTCACTGTAAGGAAAAACAAACGAAAAATGAAAATAAATGATATAAGAAGCTTATGGTTTGAGGATTTGGCCTGTGAACAGTATAGAAACCACGATCAGCTGTTTGATCAATGCTCTGTTGTAATAATCGATAAATACACATTTTCCATAAATTAATACAATACATAAATAGTCTTAGCTTGCACTAAAATTTCTACTAAATTGCTTAAAAAACAGAAACAAATAGTACAATTGTTGACTTTATCTGCACTAATGATTTCAGCCTTGACAAATCTGAGCTCAGTTTGAACATTGTTGACATCTCTTCTTAAACTCTAATGAACCAAACTTTAGTGACATTTCTGAATCTTTTTCTCAGGAGAAATATCTGAGACACACGTGAGACTTGAGTGTCCACTGAATCTCACTAATGTCTGAGAGAAATAAGTGAGACATTAAAGAGATCTTAATATGTTCAGCATTCAAGGAAAGTGCCTTAAATCTGTGAGGTCTGAACATGTTATTTCACAGAGATCTTGAGTCTGAGCAGATGTGCAGTTGAATCATTTTAGACTATTTTTGGTAAATGGATGAGCAGAATCTGACAGCGTGACATAAAAAGCAAGAAAAGCAAATGATCATTATCAGATGATTTATAGAGGGAGAACATCAGAAATCGCGCTGGCTCAAGTGAAACCTTCTCACGCAGAACATCAGAAGAGTCACAGACGCAGAACAGTTTTAAAATGAGACGTTTTCTTACAGCTTCTTAAGAGAAGCAGTTAGTGATGAGGAAAAATCTGATGAAAGAAGATGAGTTGAACAGAATCTTTCAGCTGCAGTCGCTCTGTGTGAAGGTCATGTGTGTGTGTGTGTGTGTGTGTGTGTTATCTTTCCTCTCACCATACATCTGACTTACTAAATACATCATTAAAGTTTAATAATAGATACGAAATTAACATTTGAAAAAACTTCTGTAAAATGTCACTATAGAATTACACGTCTGAATATTACTGTCCGCAGAATCCTCACCCAAGGTCTCCATTAAAGTCCCAGTGAAATAAAAAATGAGCATGCCTATTTTTTCCAGATATATAGAAGCGTTTATTGTAAATAGTTGATTAATGTGGGTCATTCTCTCTTATTTTTGTGCCCCTCATAAACTTCAGTTAAAATCTGAAAATGCACTTCCATCCTGTAGTGACTTTCCATCTTAAATCACGTATAGACGGCTTGGGTGGATCATCCTTTAACTCCTCCCCTTTAACTGTCAATCTGCTGCCAGTTTCATTTGTTTTTGTACATCTAATCAAATCGCATGAAAAGACGAAAGCCACGGCCACTTTTTTTCTCAGTAATTTCACTTGGAAATGCGATCAATGTAAAAGCGATGTAAAAACGATCGCAACTTCCGGTTCACAGGGACTTTAAATGTGTTAGATAATGAGTTTAAATTAAACAAACAGTTAGACGTCTCAATGTGGTTGCTAAGCTGTTCTTATTGGTTTCTAGGGAGTAGTTGATTACTTTCCGATCTGAGCGGTATATATCATCATCACAGATGCTCCGCCCACAGTCATGACATCACAGTTCTTCTCCTCATTGAACACATTAAACATGGTGCACATAATATTTACTGTGCATGTGTTTTTAGAAGTAAGCATAAACGTTGATTGTGTGTAATATAATACTGCCAGGATTGTTGATTTTAATTAGTCGGTGGTGTTAAGGGGCCCAGACGGGCACTACAGGACAATAATGAATTCAGATCCTGTTAATCACAATCCAGGAGGAAGCCACAGTTTCTCCATATCTGCCAGCTTAGCAAAATTTAATTAGGAAAGCCATAAATCTTACGTCGCCTCCTTCATGCTGGGGGGGGTTGAGAGGAGGGAGCGGTGAGGAAAAATACTCTCGTCAGAAAACTCCACATCTCTTAGCATTGGTGTTTTTGTTAGCGTGTCACTTAACGGCGGGTTTTCCAGATAAAATGTCTGTGTTTAATTCGTGAAGTGGCGTTGGTGGCGTGTTGATGGCTCTGAGCGTGGTGTGTGGATGACAGATTATCAAACGCAGTCTGAGAGCATCAAACCGCTCAGAGGAGGTGTAGAGAAACTGAGAACACATCGGCCTGTTTTCATCATAACTATACATCCTGAACTCACTAACACACTGCCACCGACAAACTCATGTCACATAAACACATCTACCTCACAAATGACACTTTCCTCAAGTGTGCCTTTCACTATACCAAAATATAACAAAGTCTACTTTTTATGTACTTCTAAAAAATACTTGACATGACAATTCAGTATATTTGACTGACACAAAAGTCTATTTGCTTTATACTTGTGCTCAATGAACATATTCTCTATAAAAGTATACTATGAAATACATATCATTTTAAAACTGAAGCTCTTGTGATCCTCTGAAAAGAAAGCATGAGTGTTGTACACAAATAGATCACTGTAATATATATGCGTTATGTGTTATGATCGTACACATTGTGTCCATTAAATCTGTCACACGCTCAGTCTCTGTTATTAACAGGATCAATATACTCCGTCAGGCATGTGATTTCTGACATTTGAGACCAGTTTGACATCCATTAATATTTCTTCTTTCCCCTTAAGGTCACATGATGGACGCTCTTAAAGTGGAAAAAGTCGATAGGAACCATCACAATAATTGACGTCTGTAAATTACTTAGAAAAATGTGTTTGATTGTTTCAAGGGTTTGGTCAGTCTCAGGGTTCTTATTCCCAGTTCACCAAAACAACAAGAATTTTGTTGTCATTTATTCACCGTCTTGTCTTGAGTTTCTTTCTTCTGTAGAACGCAAAAGAAGATATTTTGAAGAATGTCTTGAATGTTGATACAGTAATTGGTTGCTAGGGTGTTTCCAGGCAGTCGGTTTATATTGTTTTGTGGTGTCTATGTACTTTGTACTCGTCTGTCCTCGAGACTCAGACTGTGAGGTGTGTGACAGCTTTTAGGAACATTATGATTCAGGAAGCGTGACGCGTAGTTGAAAACATCCAGTCTAATCCAAACAGTATTGAACTGACTATCGAGCCATTTCTCTCTCTACGTAACTCCAGAAAGACGACAGCGGGCAGAAAGCCTGTGAGGTTTCCCATCGGTCAATAAAGAGCCTGTTCTTTCTGGTTTTGGCTGTCCTCATATGATCCTCTGTGAAAGCTGGAGTGTCATGTGAATGCATTCAGTATGGTTTCTTCATTTCGTTGTCACATGAACTCTTTGTGTCGGGCTCATGACAAATCTCTGCTCAACAGAAATAAAAGCACAATGCAACACTGCCAAATATTGAAGAGCGGTGACTTCATTCATATCATGTCCATCTGTAGAGACTTCTGCTCTTGGCAGACGCGTGAATGTGTTGTGATGAACCGAGGCCAAGAACATTGTCTTTCCAATTAACTTTGTTATTGTGTTACAGTCTCCTCCTGATGAATATTCAACCGTTTGCGTTTCCGCCAGGAGACGTTTCAAGGAAAAACATTGGCTCTCAGGTCATCCTGTGTGATGGTGCTTTATTCAAAGAATATCACGACGTACATGAGATCTGGCATCGTCACACAATACTGTGTCCAAATAAATGAAAATAACTGTTCAAGGCCCAAATCAACAATGGCATTTCTTCAAAGAAAAATAAATTACAATAATGTACATTAATCCAACCAATCTAAAAATCTTGATCTTCTATTGCGTCTAGTGGGGTTTATCTGAAACTTTTTTGTGGTCTTTTTTACTTCACTCTTATTAAAAACTCTTGTGAATTCATCGTTCATGCAAAGAGAAAACCAAAAGCATTCATCAAAAAATGATGTCAAACTGATATTGTCATATTTAATGTATTTCTGTGTCGTTAGAATCATTTCTGACCGTGTCTCAGCAGGATTCAAAGCAAAATCTATGTTATTCAAAAACAGACATTTTTGCTGAAATGGTAAACGTATTTTAAGGCAGATAAGAGTAAAAGAGACATTTAGGCAAAATGTTAAAATGATACGTGTGGCACAAGTGTAGGGCCTCTCACATTGAGATTGGTTTGATGGTGTCATGCTGTGAGGTGACTTTAATCAGCAGGAATCTGTTTGAAATAGAAAGAGAAACGGCTCATGCAAAATATGTGGAAATAGTGAAAGAGATTCCTGCGGTTTTTAGTGTTCAGGTAAAACATCACACCTGTGGCTCATCCATATGACAGCCTGCCATCATCATCATCATCAGGAAATGTTTCTCTTCAAGGGTCTGCTACAACAAAACGATGTCCTGATTCAATGAAAATTAAATTGCACATTCTTAACACTAGTCTGTTGAATGTGTCCAGATCTTCACATTCTATATCTCAATCTCAGAAATGACACCGTGAAAATGAATCTAGCGGTAATTGAGATGAAACACTTCAGGGTGTCCTGTGGTGTGACTCAAAAACAATCTGCTAATTGTCTAATAATTAGTTTGCATGCAGTGTTAATAAATTCACATTACGATGGTGTTTAAAATGACTCATGATTGGGTCACATGTGAACAGATTAACTCATCTAAATTCATTTAAACATTGTCAAAACATCTGTAGGGCACAATATCTCATGTTAATAATCTATCTGTGTTTTGAGCTGCATTACATTGGGACTTAGTTTTAACAGAAATGTTTGTAAAATAACAGATAATATTCTGGCAGAAAACGATCATTATGCTTTATTACAGGATTCAGTATTGGATTGAATTGGATTTATTAGACAAAGTAGTAATATACACTCATTTGTCAAGGATAAACACAAAAAGTAAAAAAAAAACTTATCATTGGGTTTGACTATATTTGACGCAAGCAAAGGTTCAAACACATTTTTAAGTATGGGATGAAATTCAACTGAAGTCAATATGAGAAAAAATAAAGAGCCGTGCTGGTTTTAATTGAGTGTATTCTCTGAAATGAAGAAGAGACTGAGGATGAGACACATTATTGCTCTGAGACAACATCCACCAGCCAAAGCTATGTTACATAAGAAAATAAAAACTCCGTCCCTCATATTAGTCACTGCCATGAGGTTATATTTCTACATTGTCCACTGAAATGAGTCTTGAAAATGGTGCTGACAAAAGTGCACGCATAGTGACACATGTGCTCATATTTCTATACACAATTTAACATTTTTGCTTCTTTAAATGAATTACTTAAATGTTCTGATAAGAATTTAATTTCTTTCTTACCTTTTGTAATCTACAGAGACGCTCATTATGGAGCCATTCTGCCAAAAACAGTTCTTCAATGGAGAAGGAAAGCTTCTTTGTTTTTAAGATTGTGCAGTTTGGCAATTCCAGCGTTACTGACTTGACATTTTGCGTTATCAACGTGAAATAAAAATATCCAGAGACTGAATTTGTTGAGATTATATTGAATCATCTATTTATATTTTACTGAAGTCTAAACATCAAAAATATGAAAAATGTATTTAAAAAAAGGGAAATAAACATTTGTTATAGATTCGTTACTATTGTGCAGAAACAGTGATTATAAAAATTGTTTGCATTTTTTTTATATTTTACTAAAGTCTAAACATTAAAAAATGTCAGTTTATGAAAAAATAAATATACAAAAAAAGGATGCATTTTTTGGGAGACGGCAAACTTTGTAGGATTTCTGTAAATTAAAAAGCACAATCCTGAAGCAATAATATCCAATGAATGGAGAAGTAATGCCTCTTTATAGAACATCAAATAGTTTCTTTATATTCATTTTCATGTGTTCATTTATGAGGAATATGATTCATTATGGATGTGACACTCCTGTAAATGACTATGAAAAATCATGAACTAAAAATAAAACAAATGCTTTACAGATTTGAAGAGAGATCTCACATGAGTATTTCAACCACCAAATCTTAAAATCTGTGCTATTACCAGAGTAAAAACTGGTAAAAACATATTTTTTTCGTGGTAAGGTTGACATTTTCATGGAATTGCTGTACTACAGTAAACGTTATTCCATCACACATCTACTGTTTACAATACTAACAAAAAATCAGTCTGAGAGAAATGCTGAATGTCATGTAAAATTGTTTGAATAGTTTTCTGAACCATTTCACATTCTGTGTTTGTTGTGGGTTTTGGAGAAAAGAAACATTCCTGTTTGTTTCATAACAGTGTCTGTGTATTCTCCAGAACACAACACGAGTAGGCACTGCTATATAAAATCTGATGCTTTATGTTGTGATGTTTGAAGATTTGCTTTAATACATCATCCATCATATGTGCATCTAATAAGATATTATGAAGATCAGTCCTCATGGCAATGCTAAATGTATTCCTTTAAGGAGTGCGTTCTTGTTTTTGTAACATTAATGTATTATATTTTTTAATTCTGAATATAAAATAAACAACAAAACAATCATAACATTTGCAATTTTCACAATTATGCAAATGTACTTCTGTTGTTCAAAACAGAGCAGTAAAGCTCACGTCAACACTAATTCTTAGTTTTCTGAGAAGGGTGACATCTGGTTCTTTTAGATTTACCCAAACAACACAAAGCACAGGCATCTATGATGGGCGTGTTGGTGTGTGATGTGATTGCACGTCTCATCTTGGTCTATTGGATATCGATGATAAACATGCATTGCATTGATTGCACCGGCTCATAAAGTCACAGCACATCACATTTGCGGTGCTGGTTTCTCCAGCAGTTATTTACGGCCTTGGGTTTCCTCCTGAATGAGCTTTCAGGGCTCCGGCGGTCGCGTCTCATGTGTGATTTACAGTCAAGTCATGTTGGACAACACTTCAATTTACTGTAACACTGCAGTAAGTGTGAAGGTGTTCGGTGTGATTGAAAAACATGTTGAAAGAAATGATGATATCTATAATATTAATAGTACCTGTGGTTTGGGATCTTATAAGGCTTCACAACAGATGATGTTCTTACATGTAAAGCTGTAATAATAAAATGTGTTACATGGCTTGTTGGAATGCTTGATTCTGATTGGCCAGTCGTGACATTTGCAGGTTCATTATGTAAGGGCTAATGTACATGCAGCCGATTGTTATTGTAGAAATAATCCCCGACCGCGTGATCAAGACCCCACGCCAATCTGCAAATGTTGCCACTGGCCAATCAGAATCAAGCATTCCAACGAGCCGTGTAATAATCTCATATAACAACCGCTCAAAACTAATAACATATACCTTACATAAAGTACAGACGATCTTGACATTATCCATATGCATATGTGGCTTTATATTTGTAAATTGACATGTACAATATCAACATATTCTTTGACAGATTTTAAAATATAAAACTTTTACTGTGCATGTTGAATTCATGGATCTGGTTTATTTATATAACAGCCACATTTATGTAAAATATTTAATTTCACTGTAATACCATTTTTATGTTGTTGACTGTGTTTCTTCTAAAGTGAAGATAATTAAATACCAAATTAAATTCATTATATTCAATAAAAATATGACATCAATCATGTGATTCAATCATTTAAACATATTAGTGTTATCCTGTAACATTGACAGTGTTTCAATTTTCTTCCTTTTCAACTTTGATGCTAAATACTTGAATTAGTCTCTTCTTTATTTATGAATATTTTTTTTATAATGATTTTCTCACTTACAGTAAATGAGAGTTGTGCTATTAGATGCTGTGTTTGTATCAATATGAGAATGCATTTCATGATTTCAGTCAAACATGTCATCTTAAATCCTCATGACCCACGAAGCTGATATGACATCCGTGTAGTGACTGAAGGAAAGTGCAGCTCTGTTGATGATGAGTCACAGTCGTGTGTCGCTCCGTTCAGACACTCTGCTATTTTTGTACATAAAAGAAGAAAACGCTCTTCTCCAAATTTAGCGAGAAGGCAAGTGTTTACTCAGGAAATTATTCAAATACGTCTGACACCTCCAGCCCCGGCTTTGCCTCCTCTGTTGTGTTTGAAACGACGCAGTCTGAAGGTTTCTCCTGAAGTGGCTCTGATAAGCCTCCTGTCAGCATCGTCTCCGTCGGGCCGTCCCGTAGACAGCTCCTGTCACCATCTGAAACAGTCACTTTTAGAATTTCTTGCACGTGACTGACAGCTCTGCCATTTTGTCTTGATAATTATGCCGAGGTTATGATCCCATGACTTCATGTGTCGGCGCTGTCAGATACTGTGCTGCTCTCATTCTTCACTCTATTGACTGCTCAACACACGCTGCCATTGTTTGCATAGTCAAATGGTTTCATACTTCTCTGGTGCACGTCATGTTAGTCGAGAGTTTTCATGTCATTATGACTGAAGGATTGTGATTTTCAGCTGACTGTAGAGGAGCAGTTCACCCCAACGTGAACGCCGATGATCAAACACCACTGAGCCACTGAGACATTTTTCAAAATATCGTATTTTCTGGTCTGATTTCATACTTGGACCAGCGGATAACTACTAAGTTATTAAAAAACAACATAAAAATCTAAAATGTAAATGTGAGCCACAATCCTCATGATAAACTCACAGCGTTTTCTCTGTTTATAAAGCAAACGTGGTGATGTGATGAGTGAAAATGTTGTGTTGTCCTGAGAGGCGCTGATGTGGGTCTGCTGTCATGAGCCGGACGAGAGAATTCTCCCCGAGTCTCAGACCTGTCCATCAATCTCCTCCAGCCGCTCTAAGCATTAATTATGGGCTGTTTGCAGACGTGGCAGGAGGTCAGAGCTCCACACACAAGTCAAACACCAGCGACACCCGAGATTTCAAAGGCTCTGTCCACACAACAGTCCTGTCACAGGACAGACAATCACATTAAACATACAACTGACCGTGTTTACGGTGCTGTGAAGATGATATACTGTAGACAACTCTTTACTACAGTGGATAAACAATAACAACATGACAGGTTGGCTTATATCCCTGACAAAAAGAGAGAAAGAAAGAAAGAATGAAAGAGAAAGAGATAGTGAAAGAAAGAAAGAAAGAGAGAAAGAGAAAGTCAATGAAAGAAAGACAGAAAGAGAAAGAGATAGTGAAAGAACGAAAGAAAGAAATAAAGAGGAAGAGAAAGTGAGAAGTAGGAAGAGGAAGAGAAAGAGAAAAAGAAAGAAAAAGAGAAAGACTTTTGACTTAACACACACTTTATTAAAGCATCTATTAGCCGTTGTATTGTTCTACATAACACAAAACAATCTAATCAAGAGACATGAAAAGGGGGATAAGAGAGAGAAAAGAAAACAATAAGATAAAAAACATAAATGAATATAAAAAAAGTAAAAAAATAGAAACAAATAAATCAATAATAATATTACAACTTTGAACACCACCAATTAGAAGAATATTTCTCCATCTTCACAATAAAGCAGCATTAACACACCATTTGAATTCAAATTCAAGCACATTATCAGTCATTTGAAAAACTCTGTGCTCAACCCGTATTCTTGATTCCTCCAAAGCAGTAAATAGTTGAAGAACATTTCTCACTTCAGCAGCTAGTCTGCCAGACTCCCATATGGCTAGTTTGGCTTATCCAATAATGAAGTTAGCCACAGAACATGTGGTATGAGTGCTCATGAGTACTTGCAACCAAAAACAAAAAGTACATTATTAAAAACAAATCCTTGATTAATCTTTCTAACTAAATAAATAGCGACATCAGTCTAAACATGTGAAAACATGAAAAACAGATTCCAGTGCAAGACAGAAAGAGCAACGTGATGAAACAATCCCAATAAAACTTGGAAACATGAGTGTTGGTGGAAAGAGAAAGAAAAAAAGAAAGACAAAGATATATATACTATTATTTTATTTTTTTCTTAATCTGTATTTCTGCAGAATATTTATATTTCATTTTCATCTGCTTTGGCAATGTAGATTTTGTTTAATCATGCCAATAAAGCTTTGATAGAGAAAGAGAGAGAAATAATGAAAGAAAGAAAGAACGAAAGAAAGAAAGCGAGGTAGGCAGTTACATACAGACAAACAGAGAACAGAAATATACTCTACAGTGTATCTAATAGTTTATTTTATTTATTTTTATTTAACAATAAAACGCAGCAATAGTTTTGGTTCATTGGTTTGTAAATAAATGTGATTAAAGAAATCTGAATAATTTATGTATGTCATACTGTATGGAACATTTAATATAACTGCTATTTTCCCTGGTAATTTACACATTAAATATGAGTTACTCAATAACCTCTGATAAGCACATTACATTAGCACGTGACCTTTCTTTGCCATTTTCTTCTTAAATATGCATTAAAGCATTAAAAGATAAAGCTATTTTCAAGTGATCTTAATTACAGGAAAAAATGAAGAAACAGAACAGGCAGAGGAAAACAAATGACCTGAAACTGATTGCAATTAATCATTTTACCCATTATAATTTGCTTTATGAAACAGCATGAACAACAGTTAATAAAATAAAATGATTCTAGAAGCACTGGTGCTTAACACATATGTCCCCTAAACATATAAAAACCTTCACTTGTTAGTGGACATCAGCCGGAACACAGAACGATCATGTGCAGTAACAGAGTTATTATCATATAAATATTCATGCAGTCTGTTATTTGCCACTTTACAGCAATAGGAAACAAAACAAAGTATGCTTCTAAATTTCTAATAAAGTGACCTTTATGTGTTTGTGTGTGTGTGTGTGTGTGTGTGTGTGTGTGCACGTGTTTGTCAGGTGTAGAGATGTTACTTTCACTAAATGTATCCACAACAAAAATAAATCCTGAGATTTTTATTATATTCAGGGGAATTCAGTGATCCCCACAAGAATTGTTTTTATTTATTTATTAATCCTTTGACATTTTTTGGGGTTGTGTGTGGATATTTGACACATGATGCACATAAAGTGATTGTATGACTGTACGGTGTGTCAATAAAGAAACAGCATCAAACATCTCTAATAGATCACAGCAACACTGAAAGCATAAAGTCGCTAGAATGACCGGCTATCGCTGCTTGACGTGTGGGCATGCTCTTTTTCTTGCTGCCGCTGGTTGACACGTGGGCGTGCTCTTCCAGGAGAATTATCCAATAAGGGACTAGGAAATTTGTTACTTAAGGGAAGTTCATGTTAAAAAAAAACATTCCGAAACCTATACGAAGCCTGGGGGTGGATCGAGCACAGAAATACAACGTCATACGTCCAACTCGTATTTTTTACAAGTTGACCATGTTAAAGGAGTCATGTGACATGATTAATAACATTTTCTTGTGTTTTTGGTGTGTTTATACATTTTAAGGAGGAAAAAACTCATACATTTTCACATACTGAACATTATTGTCAGTCAGTCATGATTATTTATAAAGCACATTTAAAAACGACAACTGTTGGCCAAAGTGCTGTACAAATTAGAACATAGTTAAACGTAAATACAATAAACATAGCTTCATATAAAAAACCCGCAAAAAAACACAGATAAGTATCCTACTGAGCTTAATTATCACCGTATACAACTGGAATAAAGCAGTTTTAAGATGAGACTTAAAAGCATCGTATGTTGGTGCAGATCTAATGTAAGATGATAGATTATTCAACAACCGTAGAGCAGCTATAGAAAAGCACAATCCCCTTTAAGTTTCAGACGTGTCTGTGGAACAGTCAGCTGAAGGCTACAAGTTGATCTGCATTCTCTGGAAGTATGACGGTAAGGCAGAAGAAGATCAGAGATATAAGAAGGAGCCAATCCATGCAGACTCTTGTAAACGAACAACAATGATTTAAAATGGATGCGATTGACTGGGAGCCAATTGAGAGTGGTCATCATTGGTGTGATGTGTTCCCTGTTCCTTGTTCCAGTTAGCAGACGAGCGGCAGTATCCTGGGCAAGTTGAAGACGAAGTCAATAGAGACTGTGAAACACCCAAATACAAAACATTACAGTAATCCAATCTAGACGAAATAAAAGCCTCTATAACACTCAAGGTCTCTTGGTGTTAACAAAAATATTGTACCTCCTCTATGCCATTTTAACAAAACGGATGGCTCTGGAAAGCACAGTGTGCTCTGATTGGCCAGTTGACACACAAAAGCAAAACATGAAATGGCGTTCAATCAGCCCTGTAAGCTTGAGAATTGGCATGTTTAACATTTGAAAGAGGTCAGAATGCATGAAACACTGTTGCACAACCCCTTTCAGATATTGATGTATTTGTGTACAAAAAGTCATCGGGAACAAACAAGCACTTTTTATGAATTCAGCGTTTATTTCTCTCCTCCCGTTAGGGCGTTAAATACTGCTAAACTGAATATCTGTGGCTGTACAATATAAGAAATATCTTATAAACTCTCTCTGAAAATGATGTGATTGGTTAGATTATTTCACAAATTAGACAAGGTAATTAAATATTATGTCATTGAACCCTTAAATAGGTCACTGGCTTGTTCTGACATTAAGAAATAACAATCCTTAATGCAAATGAAAAAATGCAACTAACCATAAAATCATGAATATTTAGCCAAATTAACAAGCTAATCAGCATTTAAAGGAGACGATAAAAAGCTTTCTATTCATCTTTCATCGGGTAGAAAGCAGTCAAATTATTCAGACACAGCTAACAGAGCACAAAAGCTCTCTTAAATGATCAGAAAACGTGATCTTGAAGTGACGTCACGAAGAGCATTTCATCAACATTGATAGTTCATCACTACTCTTTAAAGGGCCAATTCACCTAAAAATGAGACATCTGTCATTGGTTACTAATCCTCATGTTTCATAATCAAAGCCAAAAGTTGACGTTACAGCAAATACTTTTGGCAAATGAGTTTGGTGTGGCATGGCGTGAGGGCAGAACATCTTCAGTACTCTTCGTATCAGCATTAAGAGCGAGTGCACCTGTCCAACACGACCTGCCTTCATTTATTCATGCCGGACGCTCCTCAGGCGTGACCGTTCCACCCTGTCGCAGATCTCTTACAAAAAAAACTGCACCGGCAGTTAGAAACGGCAAAGTAAAAAATCCATAATTTAAAGTGGCAATAAAAGCTTTCGAGAGCGTCTGTACATTGAAAGTGAATTGCAGTGTCGGGCGGCGGTGATTAAGTAAGACCTCGGCGGTAAATAGAGATTAATGGAGGAATATTTCTATGGCACTTTAAGAAGTGTCGGCAGATAAAGGCATTCAGAAGATGTGGAGTTGGGCGGCTGAACGCTGTAAACGGACCGTAAGCCTTTTCAGAGCACTGTGTGGGATTATGCTCTGCTAGTCATTAAAATGTAATGCCAACCTCAATGCTGTGTGCAAGTTCCCAGAAGTAAAGAACTTCATGATTACATTTCAAATTGATCTGAATGTTGGCGGCAGTCATGCGGCGGGTGTCTGCCGTCCCTGGTGGCGTTTCTGGCAGAAGATGAGAGGAACACGAGGACTTGGAGGACACGCGTTGACGCGTTTGGCCTAGTTCGACGGTGTGTTTCGTGCGGGCTGGTGTTGTGTTGTCATGCGCTCTGACATCACAATGAACCGGGAAGAAACATGTGAGTCGATGTACAGAAAACAGTGTCATGTTTGTTTCAGTGTAGATGTGCGACAGATGACAGGTTACATGATCATCGTTAAAACAATTAATATAAAATACTGCAGAACATCTATGACTTTTCCTACAGTTTACATTAATAAATACTTTACTGTCATACTGTAAACAAAGCAAACCATCAAAAGTATTAATAGTTCCCGCTGTGATAATGATCTTTCTGCAGAACTCATGTTTATCATTTTAATGCTGAAATATCTACAAACATCTAATTTCTTTAGGTACCCCTCGGTCTTACAGTAAATAATGTAGATGTTCAGATGTAAACTTTCCTTCATGTAAACACAGGTTTCAGTACAGGACAGTATTTGCTCCCTTGTTGATTTTGACCGTATGTTAATTTTTAAACAAATCACACAGAGTCGACCAATAACACAGCTGATAGATTTGAAGAGGTCAAACATGTCTCACTTTTATTAATGGACCCTGCAGCTCCTAGCAGATAATAAAGTCAAACTGATCAATTGATCCGATCAATGTAGTGAATACTGCTGACAAGCTTCTCTATTGGACAGTCTTCTGATCTTTTACACAAAAGAAAATTCTCATTGCCTCATTCACAACCCACTGTTGAATGCAAGTCTGTTTTGTGTAGATCCAGTTCTCCAGACGTGATGGACTGGCCTCATTGTGTTTTTTGTGTTGCAGAATCAAATTTTTTATTTTTAGTTCATGATTTTTCATAGTCAGGTAAAGCCATTTTCAGGATTGTCACATCCATAACGCTACATATTTCTCATAAATTGACACATGAAAATGAATATAAAGAAACTATTTGATGTTCTTTAAAGAGGCATCACTTCTCCATTCATTGGGTATTATTACTTCAGGATTGTGCATTTTATTTAACAGAAAACCTATAAAGTTTATCGTCTCCCAAAAAAATGCATCCTTTTTTTGTTACATCCATAACATATGTTCATTTCCCTTTTTAAAATAGACAATTTGTTCACAGACTGACATTTTTTGATGTTTAGACTCTATCAACAAGGGTTGAGTAAAATATAAACATATGGTTCAATATAATCTTAACAAATTAATTCTATGAGCATTCTTATGTCACATCCAAAACGCTGGAATTGTCCCTTTGCCATTTCACATCTGTTCTGGAAAAGAAGTGCTTCATAAATCCTTTTAAAACCCTTATTCAAGATTCCTCAGATGCATTCGCCTTTAGAATTCATTTGATGGTGCTGTGATGTTGTTAGTAATCTCAGAGAAAAACAAAAGGAAGAATGTGAATGTATTGAGTAGAATTGTATGGACCAGATGCCTTCATATACAGAGAGTAGAATAGTCATATACACAAGCATGAAAAACATGAACTATACTAAGTTCATAAATGCATCATCTTTGCTGTAGTTATGCAGCCCAGTTGCCAGTAACGTTCTGTAGATTTAGATTTATGTCATTTACTGGAAACAGTTTGTTCAAAGATAAATGAACATTAAACATGAATATGTTTTTATCTTTACAGAAAGAAAGTAAAAGGGATTCTCTGACAGTGGTGAAGATGTCTATCATGAATGATCAAATGTTCACTCTTCTGATAAACCCCTTTTTCACACAAGTGTATGAAGTTTGCATTGTAAGTCTGTATAAACTGCATGAACCATAAAAAAATGGTTTTACTCTAAATTTCTTGATTTGAAGTGGAAAGAAAAAGGTTTCCAACACTGTGTGAGTGATGACAGGCTTTTCATTAAAGCTGCCACTTGAAATCTTTGCAATGTTGTTTTCAGGTTTTCTGACACACCTCTTTTAATCCTCGAGCCTTCAAGACCCAAAACTCAAGATGTTAAATTATAATTATCATAAGAGCAACAGGCTGAAATCAAGACGTCTGGAGACGGTCAGCGTGACGTCTGCTTCATTTGCACTTTTCTTTGATGAGAACTGCACACTTATGGCCACAGATCCTGCAAGAGAATGTAAGCAGAACTCAATCATGTGATGGCACAAACAGAACACGCGTCTAGTTCTGCTTTCAAAGTGCTTATAGTAGCAGTTCAGTAAACGCAATTCAGTTTCCTGGCAGGCGGATCAAAATCAGATTATCAGAGTTTGCAAAAAGCTTTTTTCAGAGGCTGATTCACAGAGAGAGTTTTGCGTTGCTTCGATATTCTATCCAAGACTTCTCGAAGCATTTCCTCATTCACTTTCAAGCACGAGAGGTATTTATTCAGCAGGTTGCCTCGAGCGAATGAATTAAACATGTCAAAGTGAAGGTCAGTGGAGGTCAACGCCAGTTCTGTTTAACATTTCACATAGATGACTTTCATGATAACAGATTGCTTGCAAGATGTTCCGCAAAACTCAACAAGATATTACATTTGCTCTCGGTGTGCTGGTAAGCCTGGAGTTTAACATGAACTCCTTCCAGACGTAGAGAGAGAGAGAGAGAGAGAGAAGTGTTTGTGTCCAGTTGAAGTCAGAGATGGGTTCGGCATCTTAATGTGTTTCTATCTGTATTTCTTACTCTTGGGGAAGTCACTGGACTATTGGCACAAACACAGATGCCAACAGCTTTTGCAAGACCTTGTGGATTTATTTCACAGTCAGTTGACACCGCTGACATCCACTTATAAAAGATCTACTCCTGAAAGTGAAGACTCACAACAACTTTGAGGAACTTGAGGAAATTGTAATGATTAATGTTTCTCTTATCAAACGTAACGGTGGGTTTCCACTTATACTACGGGGCTTGTTTCATCATTTTTCTTTTATATTAAAAATAAAGTTCAACAATCAGCCTGAAGCAAACATTTGGTGCCACGCACCGGCGCTAGTAAGAGAATAGCGTCAATCCATATTCTGTGTTTAGAGACATGATTTTCACAATATTGCCCTGTCTTTTGCAATGCTGTTTATAATTCATCTTATAAAATGGATAGTTGTGACGCTTAATACTGATTGGATAAACAGTGTGCATGTTGCTCGGCAACCAAACACCGTCTGCCGTTCAGCAACCATATTACCTGCTGGAAAAGCGATTTGTTGCAACGATTATTAATACGACATTTAATTTATTCAATATCGGTGTCTTGTATTGTTTTCTATAACTGCGGCAGCTCCCGGGAAAGCGGTCCTGACTGAGACATACTGTGTGTCACGTGTGACCCCCGAGCATCTCTGTTAACACTGCGCTCTCATCAGGACCGCTGACGCTGCAGTGGATGATAACAGATGGGGAGCGTTCAGCAGACGTCACGTCGGCACAGCAGGACGCTCGGTACGGCCCGCTCGCTCACCTAATGTGATGTTCTGAATCAGCAGCACACTTAACAAATGAAGGTGACGGCATGTTAAAGAGAAACCATCACGTTTGGCAGCAATTCTGAAGTGTCATTCAGACATTAAAAAGCTCATGTTAAGTACATTACCACAATCTACTCAGACAGAATATGAATTTATAGCACTTGATATAGATAAGGCAGACGGCACATCTCTTTAAGTGCTTTATCCAGAGGGAGGTGAGATTAATTGGAGATGTTTGTTTCAATGTTTCTCCCAAGAAAATCTGACCATCAGAAGGCCAACACTTACGCAATCTTGAACAGAACATGTCCAGTTTCAAAGGAATATATTCTATAAGTGCAGCAGGTGCCATTAGACTGGAGAGAAGTTGAGATGTCAATCATTAAGGTGCCGTGCTGGTTCAGGTGTGATGAATCATATCTGTTGTGTTTCTGTGAATCTGCATCGGCGTGATTAAGATTCAAATGTGCGCTCGACGTGCCTCGGCCCAGCTGGAGATTTAATTAAGATTACGAGGCCAAGCGGGAGGTTATAAAGAACAAACAAACTCCCTATCACACTCCTCCTGTACACCCAGAAAATAATAGTGTTATTGACAATCACTGCAAGCAAATGTCACAACCAAATTAAAGTCAGGACACGCAAATCACACCAGTCCACATCTGAAACTAACCTGAAGTCAGATTGAAGATTGTATTTTACACATTAATAAAATCAACGTAAACACATTTCACAAATAGAATCCACAATTTCATTGATAAAAATAAAATAAAAAATTTGAAGACATTTTTTTGCCCCAAATGTAAAAAATTGTATAAATGGTGTGAGTAAGGTGAGTAAACTTTGTAAACACAAGAACTATTGCATTGCTGTACTGCTACTATAGTACAAATAATCTTCTCACTAGACTGAGTTTTAGAACATTTTCAATACGTACACTTTAAAGTAAACTGTCAGTAAACTAGTTTTTATACTGCAAGTATTCGGCATTTGTTTACTCACCTTTTTTATGAGTGAAATTAACTATATTAATTAATAGTATTTTTTAAAGTACATAAAATGTAAAAAAAGTATTCAACGTACTGTAAGTCAAGAATACTAAGAATACTTCATTATACTTTTATAGAGTATATGTGAAGAGTTTGTTTCCTAAATGAGATGACCGTTTTTTAGCTATTTCAGAAATCATGTTTTGTATGATGTTATAATGTTTTTATTGTATTTTATTGTGTAAGTTAGCCTTTTGTTGTTATTATGTCTCAAATCAAAACAAACCAACTCCATTTCAATTGATATTAATTGGAATGCGCAAGAAAAAAGCAAGATGTTTGAACTATTTTATCTCATTTTGGAAATTAGCCTTTCATATATCTCCATCAAAAGACGTTTCTGTCATTATAAGTCAAGTATAATGAAGTGTAAATGTACATTTCTGTGAAGTAAACAGACTAAAAGTATACATTTTATCACACTTGAATTCACTTTTGCATGATAATAAGTTCCACTGATGAATGATGTCAAATGTCTAGTTTATGCTCAATTTACTGGAAATCTCCTCAGCAGTTAATCATATGCAGCGACTACAGAAAGAGAAGAGATACAGGCCACAAACACAACACACACACTGTACGCATTATGATACTGATCATACTTCTACCTGAAGATACACAGAAAGAACACACACACAACCTTTAAACATTGATTTAGATCCACTCGTGTTCAGTTCAGTGCAAACACAAGACACAAAATGCATGTTTAAAAATGCATTGAAATCGTAAACGTCCCAGTCAGTTCCTGCTTATCGATTTTCAGTGAAGAGAAATAAATCATTCATCTGATATAAAGTGAGGGTTTGGATCCGGACGCTGGGCTTGTAAAGTAAAAGTGTGTGTTCGCTTTCACTGCACAAGCTGATTGCTGGATGCTAAGCAATTGTCATTCCGTGCAGACTGTGCTGTCACACAATGTCGCCATGGCAACGGATTACATGCACAGTGTGCACACGGCCGTTTGGGAACGAACGGCGAAATAAATAGATGAATTCCTCAGACGGCCTTCCAAACAAACTCCTATACAAACACAACGAGGGCGACAGCATTCTGATGTCTCGGCATTTTGTGTTTCCGGTTAACAGCATCGTCTGGGCATGTTGAGCGTGGATGAGACAAGAAATGTGCCGCACAGAGATCTATATATAATCACAGCCTGAAGAAAAACCTGCTTCTCCAAAATATCAGCTCAGAGATCGGACGGAAAAAAAATGTGTTGTGTGATACATTAAATGTTGTTGTAAATAATTATTACCCAAATAAAATTGCAAAGTATAACAATGAATTGACGTGTCATAATGTACAAACTATAGTTTTAATTATTCATGAGCAGTGTTGGGGAAGTTACTCTGAAAAAGTAATTCATGACTAGTTACTAATGACATATTCAATAGTATAATTAGATTACTGTACAGATGATTCTGTCCAAAAAGTATTTAATGACTTATTACTGATTACTCTCTTTATCCCATATCAACCTTAGTTCAGTGATTCAAGGATAGACATGAAACGGCTCTTTTAATTCATTCAAATCATTAACATAAAACTTCATAAATGATTCTTATTAACTGACCAAAGTATTACACATGTGAGAATTATACATTAAAGCACAGATTTAAAAGTTAGACTTAATATTGACCACTATTAATTGTGTCACACGGTATTTAGTATAATTACATCAGAAGTAACTGTAAATAAATTATAGAAAAAGTCAGAGTAATCCTTACTTCAAGGTAAATTAATTAAATTACAGTAACTAATTACTTAGTAACAGTTCATGAGACATTATGGGGTGCATTATAGGGCATACATTAAAAATACTTTTATAATGCATTATACACGCTTTCTTATCTACTTATGTGACCATTTAATTGCTTGATATTACATGAGAGTTTTCTTTCTCACTCCAAATTGTATATTTTAGACTTCCACAAGATGGTTAGATTGAACTCAAACGGTCAGTTTTAATCTCCCGGTCAAAAAGTACATTTACTGACATCATGTCAGCAGATACTCAGAGTACCGTACAGTGTTCACTGTGTTTTGTTAAATTATTTCATAATACACTCTGAGAACCGTAACTCATCTGTGGTTTATTTATTCAGAACTTCATCACATTTCTCATGTGCACACGCACAAGCTTCTTTGCTCAAAGCTTCTCACAGAAACTGATTTTTGACAACGTTGGCACTTCAAAGCGTTTGTGGTAATTGATGCTGGAGTTTCCGTTTGATCCCATCAAACAGAATAACACTGAATCCTTCGCACGGGGAAATCAATACAAATGAAATACAAGCCTCCGTTTACTGAGCTGACGATACCTGGTAATTACGCATGACTCCTCCCACTCGCGCTGAAGCACAACAACTGAAGAGGAATAATCGCACGTGAGCTCTGTCTGCAGGGTCACATCCTATTAATGTTCTCCTCCTCACACCTTTCAGATTTCTGACTTCTGTTGACAAGAATAACAAGAAAATGGCACTGAAAGTGGAAGTACAGTGTACTCGCTTCTATTAGTGCTTTTGCCAAGTCAAGCATCGCTGTAATGATTCCTCTTGAATCGGGTCGGTGATGTGAACACACCTTCAACCCTGAGCGTTTCACTTCAACACACAACTCATCCTCATCCGTCAGATGGCTGTTATTATTCTTCCTGAACGGACGATTCTCACCTCCGTTAACTGCTTCAGGTGACATCTTCACACTCCCTGTGTGTCCAACATTAAAATAAGTAAATACATCAAATCACTGAGTTTCATTTGGGTTGGTGGTTAGATTACGACACAAATGAAAGAAAAGAAAAAAGACACACGTCTCAATACAGAAGAAGAGGAATTGTGTGATGTATGAAACAGGACTTCTCTCAAAGCCTTATGGGAGTTTGGCGTCAGGGGAGCGTGGCCTTTTCGGCAGGACTTCTCTCTCCTATCAAAGCATTATCGTCAGAAGCAGCAGCCGCTGCGACCACATTCCTGTGATAAAGAAGCAGCCGACTGAAGAGAATCTCTCTGCGGTTTGTGCATCTCCAGCAAAGCCAAGAGACTCCCGATAACAGCGGCTTTGAAAAGAAGAAAGTAAGACTGAAAGCACCAGACACACTTTACTGACCAGTGCTCCAAACAAACCCACACCAGAAAATATAGAATGTAGAAAATAAACCTAAAGAAATGTTTCTGATGTTCTGTGTGTGAGGAACACATACGAACACAACATACAACATCTCACATTTTCTCTCCTAGCCAGTGATGACATTAAATAAAGAATTATCCATTTCATTTCATTGATGTCTAAGAGAAACACTTGGGAGATTAAAGAGATCTTAAGCTATAGTTTAGAGTGGGGCATAATAATTGTCGTCTTCAGACATATTCCAGTGTCAATCCCACAATCCCCTGCACATGTTCATCTGTTATGAAGAATGAAATGGACAGTCATGCTTATGTTTCTCTCTCTCTCTGCACAGGTGAACACATAATCTTGAAGATCTAAACAAAAGCGACACCAAAGAAATAAAAAGCGAGCGGCAGTTGAGCCCCAGGGATCCAAACACACATCAGTCCTAACAAACACACATCAGTCCTAACAAACACACATCAGTCCTCACAAACACACATCAGTCCTAACAAACACACATCAGTCCTCACAAACACACATCAGTCCTCACAAACACACATCAGTCCTCACAAACACACATCAGTCCTCACAAACACACATCAGTCCTCAAAACACACATCAGTCCTCACAAACACACATCTGACATCACACACGTGAGCTCTGATTGGACGTCCACATGCTCGCTTACATCTTTCACATCTATTTTATTAATCAAATGTGATTTCATGTAAAGTGTAGTTTCAAATAAGAGGATAGAGATGTGCTGAGGATGCGATCAATAATTTAAAGTTCAATAGTAGTATGACTTCTGTACATATGTGTTAAGTGTAACATGTCTCGGGGTGACTTTTAAAACCCAACTCTCTCTCTCTCTCTCTCTATGATAGAATTCTGTGATCTCATATATTATGAATGTTTGGAAAACACGGATGGAAGATTCCATTACACAGAGTTAATATTTACCTCCGTGGTGATCTGTGTCTCCTCATCACAAACTGTGTGTCTTTCATAAGTGAGGCAGTTTTAAAAATAAAGTGCAACGGTGAGGTTCAAATCCTATTTCTATTCTCTTAAGAAAGTGATTTTGAGTGATAATGTTTAAACTTTCTGAGCCGACGCAGACTCAACACCGACTGTAAAAGGTTTTGGTCTGATCTCAAGTCATAACGCTGCAGTATCAATCAATCCTGAAGGGTCTTCAAGCAAATCAGTCTGATCTATCAAAATAATCTGATCTCATGACAAAGCCAAAATACAGTATACCAAAAAGGGGCTCATATTTTTGTCATAAATCATTCTTATTAGACACTCTTCATGTTGGTCACTGGAATTTAGAAATATCCAGCCAATAAAAGTATTTTAAAAAGACACTTGCCGGCTTTGACAACACAATATTGAATCATTTAAAAAGCATAGTGTCCTTTCAATTTCCTGAAAAACGCCGAATTGAGACATCCGAGGTTTCAAAGGGACAGCGACAATATATTAAAACGTAAAGACGGAGAAGAAGCCATTTAAGATGGTCTCAGCTGGTCTCAACATTATGTCCATTTAAGCGTCACATTTAGAAACATGGAGGTATTTTGAAACTCTTAAATCTTCACTGTTGCACAAAACATGATTCTGAATGATCCTATCCAAAGTGACTTTTTTTATAACGTAGATTTCTTTAATCAGATAATGTGATTTATCAGAGTTGAATGCTTTGCATGGCTTCTAAGGATCTGAAATCCCTCTGGACCTAACAGCCGGGATCAATATCTCCGCTACGAGGGCTGCTTCTATAATAGCAAGCGTCAGGATTACGCTCTATTTCCTGCTTGTGTCGATTTTATAATGTTGTGTTGTTGAATGTGTTGTTTTATAATGTTGTTGTGAATATCTGCGAAACCATCTGACAGAAGTCACCAGCAGATCCTCCAGCTCATAACACCAGCCATCAGCGTTTCTCATCTCGTCTCCGATGAATGACAAAACGTTGGCGGTTTAGAGGAAAAGGAACAGAAAGATTAGGATCTGATCCCGCTGCAGAGGGGGGCAGAACAGTCCAATCCCAGCACACACGTGTAATTGAATCAGATGGAGAGAGTCGGAGGAAGAGGCTTGTTAATGAAGAGTAATAGCAGAGATCAGCGTACCGAGCAGATTCTCCACAGAGAGATTACAGCGTCCAACTGAGAATGCCGCACAGATTGTGCACTCGCCAATTACATCCAACCCGAAAGGAAATCCGGCAGAAGAAAATAATGTGACACGCTCGCTGTGGCGGATTGGGAAAGGTGCGGTAAAGTACGACTCCGGCGCTCGGAGGGATAGTTGTGGCGTGAAATATGATCTTGATTAAATTGAGTCACATGCATACATTATGGGAGAGAGAGAGAAAACATCACCGGCCAGAAGCCAATTACAAATTGTCACGTGTGAAAATGAGGGCCGCTGTTGCCAGGCGGAGGAATTTATTTAATGACCTGCGCCTGTTGAAGGTAATGCGATGGGAAAACACAAACAATAAGGCTGAGGTGAAAAATGGAAATAATTATCACAAAGGAAAATTCTCGCCCGAGGTTATAGCTTTGGGTTTTGGCACATCTGGCATGAGATCTAATCAAGCGTGCCGAACGTTTGACGGGACGGTAACAGTGACTTTATGTGGAGAATGTGAGCCGGTGACGATTACTCAAACAACAAACAGATGGTCAATTAATATCCATTCGTTAACTTAATTGCGGGGAAAAAACACCATTCAGTCTCTCTCTGTGTATGTGTGTGTTAGTTACTCAGTGAATAATTTCACAATTTACTTAATTGGTCTGGCAAATTTAAATTTTCATTAACGTTTATGGACTTTTGGTTTCAATCACCTTTGAGCTCACGTGTGTCATTTCTGCAGCCAAAACAACATATTGAGAAAATATGAACAACATTTATGTTAAATATTGCGATAAGGATATCTCTTGTAATATAACATTTCCTAGAGAAATGATATTTTTATTAGCTAAATAATTTATACATGTAACTATCAGAGTGAAATAAACAGGTAATAGAAATTCTTTTGATGTAATTAAATCTAATCCAGGCTTAAATAACTATCGAGGAACAGGCAGAAATTTAGACTTAGTTTAAAACACTATGAATGATTAAAAACTCAGCACATATTCTGATTTCTGGTTTCATGTTAAAATAGAAATATAAAAACACAAAATGCATTACGATCAAACATTACTTTTTTATTCGCATGTAACCATCAATCATCAAGATCATCTTCTAACTAAATATTTCCTTGCCCTCCTCGTTTTTTAAATAAAAATAACTAGCTAAAAATGGTTCAGCTTCAGCTAGAGTTATCGTGATAGCATCTGTTAATTCATTTTGGCATTTCAACTTTTTTTCGTAAGGCGTTACATTTGTAAAACTTTGATCAATGATTTTCTGTACGACTCCTGTATTAATACTTGGCTTTTCTTTAGCAGTTTTGTTAGATTTGGCCCAAAACTTTTGGTAGTCCTCATACAACTCCCTGTGGTTGTGTTCCAAATGACTGCAGAGATTTGTTGTATTTCCTCTATGGATATGGATATCACATATACGATTACCGTGATGATGATCATTTTTCTATATATCGCGCAGCCCTATAAAATAAAGCCGCTGAAATATAGTGAAAATTTTTAACATCGTCTTTCTTCATCTTGTCAATCACGTGTGCTGTGTTCTTGTTACCCATGTCTGTGTTATGTGTTGTTGTTTGTAAAATGTCAATCTGGGATGTGTTACAGGTGAACTGTCGCAGTGTCTGACAGACAAGATGAAGAACGGAGAGAGAGCTGCATTTGGCTGGTGGCGGGTGTTCATTTCACACCTGAATCTAAACCGCATGACTGACTCCACCTGTTAACTGAACTAGAGAACAGAGACGCTCCGACACTCTTCCAATACTTTATAGAAAGAAGATACAAGAAGAGAGGCAGACAAACTCCTCAAATATCAGCACCTCTGATACCTCCCAACGTATAAGATGAACACGTCTTCTTCTGCATCGCTTTCTGTTTTGAAATCATTAGTGAAAGTGAGATGTTTTTCAAACGCAAGCTCTAACAAAGATGCTGAAAGGCGTTCTTCATAAAAGTTAAGAATGTTTACATCAGAAGAAGATGAAATAAGCCATCTGGTCCTGTGTGTAGAACATGAATACAAAAGCAGACGTTCAGACACGGCCTCTTTTTCACAGATGCTTTAAAATATATCTACCGTCAACACCTGATGAACTGAACGCTTCATGAACAGATCGTCTCATGTGTGTTACTGAAATGGAGAATCATCACAAGTGTCAGATTATGAATCAATCTGATGATGTGAGAAAAACTGAGAACACAATCCAAACTTCTTAAGACATAAAAGCTATATACAACATACATGCACACAATACACCGCCATTGACAAGTGTTTGATCATCAGAAATATTTCTCAAATCTGATGAAAATCTCACAAACTGTCAGCCAAGAAGAAGGAAGAATCAGACAAATTCACGAGCTAATAATAATGATAGAAATGTGTGCAACTCATCCTGTTGTACAGTGCCAACAGCGCTGATGGCAGAGTTTGTGTCTCAGCTTTGCTATAATTAGCTTCAGGCCAATTAAATCTCTTTGAGAAATGGGACATTGGGCGGTCGACTCCATTTCATTTCACAGTCTTCTTGTATCAACACCACGCTAGATCACAAACATCAACTGCTAAGTTTATCCTTCAGTTGTGTTCTGTAGAGACGCTTCAATCAAACCCAAAGAAGCCCGACAGCCCGCTGGAAACCTCCAGATCAGCAAGAGAAACTAGAACATTCACGAAATGAGGATAGTTATTACATTTGTCAGATGTATGCCAACTTTCAGGTCCAGGGAACATGTAAATAAATATCCCATTAATTGTCTTGAATTGTCTTGGGAGACCAGGCAGGAGAAACCAATCGCAGGCAGACAAGACGAGATGATGGTTCGGGGTTAAACAGATATTTATTAACAGAACAGACACATACAAAAAGGCAAAACAAAACCCACGAGGGGAAAAACAAAACAGGATAAACTATTTACTAAAACAAGGACACGGACTAACTAAACTAAGAAAACAAACACTTAATACAAACACTAAACTACACTTACTAAACATGGGGGTAACAGGAGCTTGGAAGACACGGCATGGAACATACACAAGAACATACACAAGAACAGCTTCAGGAACATACACAGAGACTTTCACGAACTTTCACAGAAACTTTCACAGGGACTTATCACAGTACAAGTACAATGAACAAGCACAGGACAATGAACACGAGGGTATTTTAAAGGGGAGATAGACAAAGGATAATTAACAAGGAACAGGTGCTGGGGATTAAGCACTAATCGGAAGGTAACAAGTAAACGAGATGGCGGGAAACACTGACGAGACACGAGAAAGAGCATGCCAAGCTAAAATATAACCAAAGCCATGTCTTTCTCACACAAAACCCTAAGGTTATGCCATGACTCTGCTCCAAGAACAAGAATAAACATGACATGATAGCGGAATCATAACATAAGCCCCCCTTAACAAGAGTAGGCAAACAAGAGGGGGCAAACAAGAGTACATGGGGGGATGTCCAAAAGGGGTGGGGCTGAGTGAGGAAGTCTTAGCCCGTTGGGGCTTGACTGGGGAAGTCCTGGGGAGAACTGTCCTTGTCCCCGGCAGGACTGCCGGGCTGGATCATGGCTGGAAGGACGGCTGGATCGCCGGACTGGACAAGGATTGGAAGGCCGGCTGGAATGCCGGACTGGACACCGGCTGGAATGCCGGACTGGACACCGGCTGGGCAGCGCTCTCTGACAGCTGCTGGACTGGGCTTGGTGCCGGCTACTGGACCGGTCTTGGTGCCGGCTGCTCAGGTGACCCTACGGCCGAGCAGGCCGATCGGGCCGTCCCGCCCCCACGGCGCCCCCCCCAAAAAATATTTGGGGCTGGAAACCTCTGGAATCGGGACACCATGGCTCGGAACCACAGGAACTCCCCTCCGTTGCCTCTTCTTCTTTAGCCGACCCACCCGTCTGGTGGTCGGCTGGAGGAATGAGGTGAAGGGCGCGTCTGGTTCTGGGTGGGAGGCCCCGGAAGAGAACCCCCAGGATTCCCGTCTTCCCCACTTGCCAGTAAGACTGGGTGTTTGTGGAGAGGCTGTAGAGGACGACGGGCAAGGCCAGAATGGCTAATGTCCCTGGCTGCTGCCTGCTGGGTTCGTCTTGGCTCGTTCATTCTGTCATGAATTGTCTTGGGAGACAAGATGACAACATGACATGATAGCGGAATCATGACAATTAATATAACGCAACCAATCACAAGTCATTAAACTCTTCAAACTATGGAGACACAAACGTTACTATGCAAAATGTAAAACAAAAGAAGAAACAACTCAACAGAATCATTCATAAAACTGAGAATTGTAATCGCTTAACAACAGCAGATCTTTCTCAACAGGCAAATTCATCAATCATTTCGTTTTCAAAACATCTTTTCAATTGCTAGCACTCAAATCACAAAAGCATTGAAATGAGTCTTTGTGCGTTTGTTAAATGAACTTTTTTAGTGTCTGTTGTTCTGTCTTGTGTTCCTCTTCCTCTTTCCACCACCGGTTGTTTTCAGCGTTATACCTAATTCTTTGTGTTTGTCATTGACGTCTCTCTGGTCCATGTGGCGAGCCTAAATTCTGTTCTTCTGTGTTTTATTCGAATGTTTGCTAGATAAAAGAATGCATTTAGATGCTGAACTCCCTCATCTCAGAGAATCACCAGCATTATGAAGATTTACCCAAAACAGAAACACTCACTAAGAATAATGTGAGAAGAACTTTACAATTTAAGGGCAAATTAAGTCTAATTATGTACAAAAAGCCATATTGATTTATATCATAACTAGTGCCGTCAAATGATAAATCACGATTAATCGCTCCCAGAATAAAATTTTGGGTTAAGTTAATGTTTGTCTGTGTATTGGGCATTTAAATGTTGTATTTGTAAAAAAAAATACGCATTTATTTAAGAAATAAATAAAATATTAAAAGTGGCATGAATTAAAATTACAATTTTAAAACGAGATTTTGTTATATAGGAGGGAATGATATTCATCATGTAAGTGTCAGAACTGAAAACACCTTGTTACTGAGATGACATCTGTTATTGACACCAGGCCCAGTGAACGCCAGGTTCTCGAATACACCTATCTATAGGATGAACACCATCTCCATAGAAAAATATCAACAACTACTTCTCTAGCCCCGCTCACTGGTTCACGCATTACAGAACCAAAGTTTATTTTGAATGACGTTCCAGCTCATGTGGGAAAAACATGGAGCGTTTGTTCGTTTCATTTCTCAGATGATTTCTCTGTGAACAAGGCAGAGATCGACACTGGATTTGTGGAGAGTTTAAAATTATAAAGCAGTGCTGTGCCTTCAATTGGATCCGATAGGAAGGGTGCAGCAATCTTATATGGGTGAAACATTTTCGTACTATGCATCACTATTACTTTGTTAGAGATCTCTTGATGTGCCCTGAGGACTATTCTGACCTCTAGTCATTTATATTAATTTCAGAGATTGTCTGTGATCTTAAGCCCGTGGGAATCGAAATCCGTGTGATTTGCTGGGCTTATATATAATTTCAAGGTTTTATAAACCGTTTGCAAATAATGGAGGGTGTTTTGACGTGTTTTGGTATTATTTTGGGTGCTGGGTGATTTCCATAAGTTACTGGGAGTCTCCCGTTTGTTTATTTATCATGGAAACTCTCGTAACATCTGAGACCCGCGATGATGATCTTTTGTCTGGTTCGGGATCACTGGTCTCAAATGCTGACAGGTACGGTCATATATCATTAAACACAATACAACTATAGGCTATACAAACTATACGTAAAGCCTTGCCATCAAATCCAGGAAAATAAGTCAGTAAATTTGAGTAAAATCATCTCGTGCGATTACGATTACATTTATAAATCACAGGAGGTCTCCAGATAATACTGATGCCCTGCGAAAACTGTGAATGGTGCTAATGTGTAATCTAACGTTACGTCTCCAACCAAATTCACAGAAGCCTTCAACTATGCAACCTGCTATCCAATCAAAGCAGTGGGCGTTTACTTCCAAGTGTCTTCAATGCGGCACGCCCATAAAAACAAGTGCTTGCAGAGCTAGCCATGGTAGAAAATGGCCCATTACTTATTGATTTTGATGTTTTTGGATGTAAAAACCATGCGATCGTCATATGTAGACCTCATACAACAGTATTAGATTAGATTAGATTCAACTTTATTGTCATTACACATATGCAAGTACAGTGTAACGAAATGTAGTTTAGGTCTAATCAGAAGTGCAATTAGCAAGTGCAGGATATACAGTGTGAATAAATACAGAATACAATATTAGTAAAATACTATACAATGGCCATGTACTATGAAAATATGACAGTCGGTATGTACTATGAACAATATAAACAGAAGGCTATATACTGTGAACATTAATGTACAGGTGCTTATGAAAAGATAACAATATAGACTATACAATAGTGCAAGTGACTTGAGTGTGCATTAGTTACAGACATTAGCTATTAAAGTTACAGTGCAGTAGATGAGTTGATGCGGTTATTAAAGGTACAGTGCAGTACATGAGTTAATACAGTTATTGAAGTTATAGTGCAATACATGAGTAGATGCAGTTATACATTTACAGTGCAGTAGATGAGTTAGTGCAGTTATTGAAGTTACAGTGCAGTAGATGAGTTGATGCGGTTATTAAAGGTACGGTGCAGTACATGAGTTAATGCAGTTATTGAAGTTATAGTGCAATACATGAGTAGATGCAGTTATAAAGTTACAGTGCAATAGATGCGTTAATGCAGTTATTGAAGTTATAGTGTAGTAGATGAGTTAATGCAGTTATTGAAGTTATAGTGCAGTAGATAAGTTAATGCAGTTATTAAGGTTACAGTACAGTAGATGAGTCAATGCAGTTATTGAAGTTACAGTGCAGTAGATGCGTTAATGCGGTTATTGAAGTTATAGTGCAATACATGAGTAGATGCAGTTATTGAAGTTACAGTGCAGTAGATGAGTCAATGCAGTTATTGAAGTTACAGTGCAGTAGATGAGTCAATGCAGTTATTGAAGTTACAGTGCAGTAGATGAGTCAATGCAGTTATTGAAGTTACAGTGGGTTAGATGAGTTAGTGCAGTTATTGAAGTTACAGTGCAGTAGATGAGTTAGTGCAGTTATTGAAGTTACAGTGCAGTAGATGCGTTAATGCGGTTATTAAGGTTACAGTGCAGTAGATGAGTTAATGCAGTTATTGAAGTTATAGTGCAATAGATGAGTAGATGCAGTTAGTTATGCAATAGATGCAACAATGCAATAGATGAGTTACAGTACAGTAGAGAAGTTGGTGCAGTTATTGAAGTTACAGTGCAGTAGATGAGGTAATGCAGTTGTGAAATTTACAGTGCAGTAGATGAGGTAATGCAGTTATGAGAGTAGTCCATTAGTGCAAATGAGCATTCAGTGTAATATTCCTGGTGTGCAAGTGAGCAGTATAGAGTGCAAATGATGCTATGTGTGTGTAAACAGTCCGGTAGAGCAGATACATGAAGTACTGGTGTGTACAGTTCAGTCATGCATGGCAGCCCTGTAGTGCAATGTAAACAATGTAATAGCAGCATTACAGTTAAAGTTATGAGGGGTAGTGGAATCAGTGGGGGACACCGTTCAATAATGAAACAGTTCTGGGAAAAAAGCTGTTTCCTAGTCTGCTGGTTCTTGTCCGGAGGCACCTGAAGCGCCTGCCGGAAGGCAGGAGAGTAAATAGTCTATGAGCGGGGTGAGAGGAGTCCTTGAGAATGCTGCGAGCTCGACGCAGACAGCGTTTCTTTTGGATGTCCTCAATGGAAGGGAGTGTAGTTCCTGTGATGCGCTGGGCTGTTTTCACCACCCGCTGCAGTGCCTTGCGCTCAGCAACAGAACAGTTCCCGTAACAGACTGTGACACAGTTGGTCAGGATGCTCTCTATCGTGCAGCGATAGAAGTTCACCAGGATAGTTGAAGACAGTTGGTTCTTCTTCAGTGTCCTCAGAAAGAAGAGACGCTGGTGAGCCTTCTTGACCAGGCATGAGGTGTTGGTGGTCCAGGACAGGTCCTCCGAAATATGGGTCCCCAGAAACTTAAAACTGGAAACACGTTCAACAGCCATCCCGTTAATGTGGATGGGGTCGTGTGTGCCTCCTTTCGCCTTCCTGAAGTCCACAATGATCTCCTTTGTCTTGGAGGTGTTAAGGAGCAGGTTGTTGTTTGAGCACCATGTGGCCAGGTGCCGTACCTCCTCCCTGTAAGCAGTCTCATCGTTGTTGCTGATGAGACCAATCACTGTTGTATCGTCTGTGAACTTGATTAAGGAGTAAGGTCCATTCACAGGTCTGCAGTCGAGTGTGAAAAGTACTGTGGAGTAGTGGCTCAGTACGCAGCCCTGTGGTACACCAGTGTTGAGGGTGATGGTGGTGGAGCAGATGTGGCCTAACCTAACAAGCTGAGGCCTGTTCGTCAGAAAGTCCATAATCCAGTTGCAGGTTGAATTGTTAATGCCTAGGTTTTCAAGTTTGATGATTAGCTTGGAAGGGATGACGGTTTTGAATGCAGAGCTGAAGTCTACAAACAGCATGCGTGCATAAGTGTCCTTATTATCCAGATGTGTGAGCACGGAGTGCAGCGCCATGGACACCGCATCATCTGTGCTCCTATTGCTACGGTAGGCAAATCGGTGTGGGTCCAGTGTGGATGGTAAAGAGTCTTTTAGTTGTGACAGGACCAGCCGATCAAAGCACTTCATCACAATGGGTGTGAGTGCTACAGGGCGGTAGTCATTCAGGCATGTCGGGCTGGAATGTTTTGGAATGGGCACAATGGAGGTGGATTTGAATTATGCTGCAACCACTGCTTGGGCGAGGGACAGGTTGAAGATATCCTTATAGACCACAGCAAGCTGCTCCGCACATGCCCTGTGCTTGGCCTTTTTGATGCCCCTCTTCAGATTTGCCTGGAAGTACTATAGGCCTGTGCATCACCTGATCTGAAGGCGTTGTTGCGTGCTTTCAACAGGAGGCGCACTTCCTTGTTCATCCATGGCTTCTGATTCGGGTATATGGTGATCTGCTTACGGATATTAAACTGTAAACAAGGGTTGTTCATGAGACATTTGATATTAATAAACATTTACGTGTCATTTTAATTATTAGCAACTATAAATAAATATATTTTTTGTTAATATATACATGTTGTGTACATAAATGTGTTTATAAATGATAAGTTAATATGCACAGTACACAGACATACATTATTTAAACAAGGACTTTATTCTGGATGCAATTAATCGCGATTAATCGTTTTGACATCCCTAATCATAACACACAACGATGCTGCACAGACCCAACTACACACTGTAGACTTGTTTATTCAGAAGTGAAAATGATTTTGGGTTCACTGTAAAAAACATATTTTTTCTTAATTTTACTGTTCTTTTTTGTTTACATATTTATTGCACCCCTGTGGAAATGTCTGTTTTAAAGGGTATTTTTTACTATGATCAGTGTTTGAAACATTGGCTTCACATTAATGGCACACACAGTATGGTTATTATGGTGCAATGGCAGAATAAAACACACATCATAGCTCTTTGCATCCATTATTGCTTAATTATAAGCTTTTATCATGCAAACTCTCCAGGAAACATCATTGAATATTCTCATATAATTGGATTGTGTCTGAAGTGAGTTCTTGGCAATGAGCTCAACACATGTGCAGAATAACCGAGGTCACAGGAGAGAGACAGGTGCACAAAACAGAACAGCTCACTAAACTCTTTAACATGACTCTATATACCTTAACATTCATAACAATGACTCTGGTATCTTCCCGAGACAAAAGTTTTTTTCAGTATTCACCCCTGTCGTGCGATACTATCAAAACAGATTTCCAAACCAGAGAGCAGATGCCTGAAACAGAAAGGTCAAAACTCATGATTAATGACATCATTAATGACATCACAGTGTCATATTTAAGATGCATGGTAACATTCAGTTCATGTACAGTTTACAGAGTGTCTACATGAGTTCAATGTGTTGATAGTCGATGTGTTGAGTCTGAAGTGCCATCTGTAGTCAATCCACAGGACTCTTAACAGCAGCATTTACTGCACATATGATTACTCATGCTGTTTTCTGTTACAGCCATCTGCCCAGGAGATCAAACCCCAAAAACACCCGTCACATATTAACTACACAATTCGTATGTGTCTTCTTTCTGAAAAATACAACACATTTTACAGCTAAAAGTAGAGTTATTACCCTCCTAACCTTCTCATTTACTATTGAGAACTAAAACTATGAACTCATTGAAACCAAATTGAATAAAAGAATACATATGATTTGATCAACTAAAACTGCACAAACATTTTAAATGTTACGCTAGCAATAAAGTTAAAAGAAAGTTACTTGAGTAAATTGAGGCAAATACAATTAATGACTAAAAATACAAAACAACTAAAACTGAACAAAAGAAAACTAAACTTACATTGAGAATAAAAATAAATAATAAAGGGACAAATGTTCAAAATATATTGCTAATGCAATTTTATTTATTTATAAATGATAATTGAAATAGAGTATAATATATATATATATATATATATATATATATATTTAAATAAGACGTACATTTAAATTATAAGAACTCTAACAAGGGGTTTTCAATTGGAATGAGGAAATGATAAACATATAAATATATATGATGAACTGCTCCATATCTTCACTTCCAGTATTAAAACTTAAATACTGTCCCCTCTCACGTTACATGACACAAATCTCTGCCAAGTCCGTGCTGTAAAACCAATAAATTGTTCAAATATACACTTTTGGTGCTCCCCAAAAAACAAAGAAAACACACACAATGTAAAGATGAGTAAATAAACAGGTCATATTCCAGAACTACTCTTCTTAATTCCACCGCCTGCAGAATCCATCAATGGTGAACATCTACAAATTCATCTCATTAGTGGATTTCTGCGTTGCTTATTGAAAACTGAGCGAGTTTCTCAGAAGAGACGAGTCCTCCTGTTGACTAATCTCTCAGGCGGCTCGGTACGACTCGGTTAATAAGGGCCAAACTTCTTCTTTCCTGTTGTCTGCTCAGACACTCTGACAGGAGCCAATTACCAGAAGCAAAAAATAACATCGCACAGTAATAGCGGACCGCCCGACAGGCCTGAATCTTATACTAATGGTCTTGTGTAACCAGCTCTCCATCCAGCAAAGAGCTCAGAACAATGAGACGACAACCAGCGGCTGAAACACATTGTACAAATCACACAGTGCTTGTCACACACATCCAGGCGCTCGTCTCCATCTCAAATATCCCTCCTTCTTTATGGCCGAACCCGTTTGAGACACAGAGCAGAAATAATCATGACATAATGACATCATTTATCCATTTAACTACAGTACACAGCTGTTATATGCTATGGTCTTTACTGCAGCTCAGTTGTTAGAGGACGGCGCTAGCAACGCCAAAGGGTTCGATCCCAGGGGATTACACATAGTCAGAAACAAACGGATAGCACAATGCAATCAATTCGCTTTGGATAAAAGCATCTGCAAAATGTGTAAATGGTCATCACTGGTGGGCGGAGCCATAAATCTCAAGTTGGTGGGGCTACTAACTCATTGAATGTCACATTTATATATTTCAATCAAATTTAAAGAATTTGGGTTTTTGGTGAACTATAACTTCAACACTCACTGAAACAAGTAATTAAATCATCAACTCAAAAAACGATGATGACCAGATTTCAGAATTTCAATTTATAGAAAATTGGACAGACTTGTCAGATAGATGCTGCAAGCAACACAACAACATTCACAAACAAACACACATATTCCTGCAGGTTAAAAACATGTTTTTAGTTCTTCTTTAGTCTTATTTAGTTATTGATACCTTTATATTTGCATTTCATTTACATTTATGCATTTTGGTAGACGCTTTTATCCAAAGCGACTTACATTGCATTATACTATACATTTGTTTCTAAAGTATGTGCAATGACCCCTGGGATCAAACCCATGACCTTGGCATTGCTAGCGCCATCGTCTGACCATTGACCCTCTGAGCTCCTCATTAACCTTTGTGTATTCATTTGAAGTCAGTTCTGCTCATCTTTCAGTGTGCAGTTTGTGTGTTTCTCTGTTCCTTCCACAAAGACTCTATTTATGAGATCCACATGTGTTCAACTGAAATATATGATCATAACACTTTACCCAAAACTGATTACAAATCTGAAAACTAAAGAAAAGCTGAAACAACATTGACGATAAACAAACTTTGAGCTGAAACTAATGAAAGAGAAACTTGTTTTTATCTCAAACACCCACTGACTCTTCAATGTTTTTTGACTAAAACTTTTTCCCAACAATAAAACAAACTGATTCTTAGAGAATGAAAACCACAGTTGAAAAAAATCTAATTTGTTTCTACTAAAGCCAATGACACAAATGGCAATCTTAAATGTGTCTCTGTGATGTCTCACGACTTGCCAACATATTTCAGAACATGTGAACTCAAACACACCTCCGCGCTCCCACTGTATGCCAACAATTGTCTAACACGCATCTATTCTTATTCTTCCCATTTTACACAAAAACAACTGAGACAAAGTTGACAACTGAAACGCAGCTAAGAACTCGATTAAGTCTCCTGAACTTTGAAAGAGCAACATCTGAGCAATACAATCTCCCTGCGGGCATCCTCCACTTGTGCAGAATAAACAGATGCGTTGGAGAGGCTTGAGGGAAATGTCTGAAGAATTTGACAGCAAACAGAACGCGTCCCCTAAGCGTTTACTAATCTGCCCTTCAACCCCTTCAGTCTCGTCTGAGTGACAGCGTGTACACACACACACATACACACGCACACAAACACGCACATACACACGCACACACACACACACCCTCCGGCCATTTCATTTGCACCTTAAAGTCAATGCAGAAGGTGAAGGAAGGATTAATGGAGAGAGTTGAGCTCTCTGGTGAGTTCTTCATTTGTATCGTGATTATATGAATCTCATCAGCGTCTGAAAACACACAACACAGTTTTCATTAAAATACCAGTGTTTACTATGAAAACACTGCACAAAATAACTTTCTTACTATCTTACTAATCTTGTTTTCCAGGACAATAAAAGAAATGTATCTTGATTCAAGACTTTTTTTAGACATTTGTACACAAGACAGACAAGTAAAAACGTTTTTTTTTCCCAGTGAAGCATCACACTTGAGATTAAAATGAACCTCTAATGCTCAGTTTAACATGTAGAGCATCCTGCAACGTTTGATGGCTGCATAGCAACACCCTGGCAACGGAGGTTTTACAAAAGTTTGGTGCAAGTGACACACTTCCTGGTTCCAGTAGATGGCTCTACATGACCAGACCACATGATGGAACATATGACTTTTTTTCCTCACCATGGCAACAACCTTGTGGGATTTTCAAAAATTCTATTCGCAATTTAGCATCTTTAATTATTTATGAAAATGTTTATCATGTGTGGTGACAATCACACAAATCCTCTAGGATTGGTGTTTAAGAGTTCACCGCATGCACGTTTGACAAAATCCAACATGGCTGACCACCTGTTGAAAGCACAAGTAGATGCGGACAAAAATAAAGAGGTAGCGCCAAAATTATTTTTTGAATTTCTGAATTTGCTTCATTCTTTAAGCTGGTGACAACATTTCTCCCATTTTCCAAATGAAAATACTGTGTTTTATTTGCAGGGAATGAGGACATGCAACATGCAGAAACATGGAGAGATCGCTTCATTATTCCGGCAAAATTTAATGCCTAATGGATTAATGGCAAATGACTCTGCCAACATTATGAGTTTTTGATCACGTAAGTCCCCCATACACCCTGAAGCCTTGAAAATATGAACAATTCTCATAAAAAGAATAGAAATGGCCTTTTACAATTTTGAGAGCTTTAGGGAGACCCAGCGGTGATTATAAAGGAGACATGAAGTTTCAACAAATGAAACATGATGCTATGAAACGACTCGATGAGCATGGCTGCCTTTCCTGAGTTTTTATTCTTTTCTACAATACTTAAGGTGCGACCGTCATCTAGAAAGGGTGTCGATCTGATTTTTCAGTCACAAACAGGTGACATTACAGGACACTCCTGGACATAAACTTGTCATGTCACATACTGTGCTGTGCCGGTGAAAGACACATTCAGAGATTTAAAATCTTTGATAGTTTGACAAAGAGAATTTAGCATCAAGCCATTAATTCCTCTTGCTGAACACAGAGAGAAGTGGAGGCTGAGTCACTGTCCTCTCAAATAAAGCGTCTCACAGTGAAACAGACAGACATGTCAGCGAGGCTGGAACAGGAGGCGACATGCCCAGATGAACATCCCCGAGCTCAGCGGGACCCGAGCGCTCCTGCCAGCTCTCACACTGGGTGCTGTTGAATCTGCGCTGGGCTACGAGTCGTAGAGACGCTGTGTTTTCTCTGTGATGGTGACACCATGCAGCGCGGGAGAGAAAAGACAAGCGCTTCACCTCTGACAGCTGACGCATCTCAACATCACATAACAGAGACCTCAGCGCTTCACCAGATCTGAACGCTCATTACAACTCACAGGCATTACACACACACGCACACTTCCACTGCTCATATTCACCTGAACAGAAATAAATCTTTTACAGGGTGTGTTTGAGTGCAGGAGGTGCTGCCTGTCACGTGGAGTAAATTCTCACAGATCAACCACTTGTGGAAATGGGCGGGACTTACTGGTGATTCTTTTTGTGGACACATTTTATGTTTTTAAACCACGGATGCTGAAATCTATATTTAGATCTGCATGAAGTTTGCATGTTTGGAGACTTTTACATGGATAAAAGATTGAAACTCTCTAGATTTTTAAATGGAACAGAAACAAGAATATCCCATTAAATCTTTCATAAGATGGTTTTCAAACAAACAACTATGAAGTCAAATTATTTAACTATACATTGTAAGAAAACACATATGTCACAACTTGCACCAAACTGACATTTATGGGATAAAATGAACCAGCATAGTTTTGTTGTAACCAATTTAAAGGGACGATTCATACAAAAATAAAAAATTCTGTCATCATTTACCCACCCGTGGGTTGTTCCAAACCTGTATACATTTATTTGTTCTGCCAAACCCAAAGGAAGATATTTGGAAGAATGTCAGTTTCCAAACAGAGCTCATTTCCTATTTAATGCCATAGTAAGGAAAATAAATACTATCGGAGTCAATGGTGGGAGAGAACATAGAAATATTAACAGCTTTGGAACAGTCGGAAGCTGAGTAAATGATGAAGAATCCATGGTTTTGGGTTAAGTGTCCCTTTAAATATGTATAACACAATACAAACCCCTGCTAGAAAATAATACCTGAGATACAGGATTCAAATTCCTCTGCGTTGGCGTTGTGATATACAGTAAGTGTTTCCTAAAAATATCCCGTTTCCTCCCAGCACATAAAGCTGAAGCTGGTGAATTCTTCTGGTGTCGGCTGTAATTACAGCTTCTCTTCTGGTGCTGGTGGTTAACTTCTGACAAAAGAACTTTATTCAAACAAAACCTAAGAAAACTTTGCTTTCTCAAAGTGCGAAGAGTTCACTGAAGGAATGAGCTTAAATCACGAGACCTGGTTCAAAACGATCTTTAAATCACAATAGATGACATATAATTCAAGGATTAAATTATGTTGTAATTAAAATAAATAAATGAGCTCAATAAAGTGAAAAACAGAATATCCTGATGAAAAGAGCTTTCAGGGGAAGCGTCCTTGAAGAAGAACACAAGTAACTTAAGAAAGGCTTCGGCCTTCATGAGCTTACATTCAATTTACAAATGGAAGAAATCCATCATAGTTGTTATTCTCTCAAGAGCGCATGTCGTACAAAAAACCCATTAAAGAGAACCACTAAAGAGCCTTCAGGAGATAAAGAACCCAGCCGTGGTTTTCTAAGAGGTCACCACCTCCACACCTACAGAGGAATAAGCAAAAACTGCCATGTTTTACAGCATAAAACACGGAAAACAGCTGAAATTTTAGCTTGAACTTATCATGCTACAGTATTTACTGGAAGTTCTGTTTTGAGAAAGCAGCTGTGGAGGGAGTCCAGCGCTGCCGGCGTGTTCTGTTGCTCTCCAGTCCGGACAGCTCGAATCATTCGGGGATCAATGCATTTCAAACGCCTTCGGTGAAGAAAGTTGGATCTCACATAGAGGAAATCAGACGAGTGCAAACATTATAAACCACAGGACTCAGATTTCTGGTGTGAAGACATTTGTGCTTCAAATGAGGCGTTTTGTATATTGTAATGGGCCAAAAACGGCTCGTCAGGTCCAACACTGCTGGTTCTTATTTTCGTGTTTCCAAGCAGATGTCTGCACGAGGTGACATCTTCAATACACCAAAGAATCAGTTAATATAATTAGTTAAACGTTATGAGAACTTATTAGTATTGATATTATATTATATTATATCAGGTGGGTAAAGATAAAGCTCATGATTAAATACAATACTGGGTTGACATTATGATATGTGTCACTATACAATTTTTTTTCAATACTTTTCCAGTACGTAATTAAAATGTATAAATAATATTAAAATGAATAATAATAAGTAAAAAATAAGTGAATAATTGGCAAATTGTCATTATTATTATTATAATTTTACTTATTTATTTACTATTATTTATCTACTTACCAATTATCATTATTATTGTTATTATTAGTAATTTCATTATTTTATTCATTATAATAATTATAATAATACTAATAATAATGTTCTTCGTTTAGTTAATAAGTAATAACTGAATGGTCCCTACATTTTACATACAATTTACATTAAGGAATTAAGGAAGCTAAACAGTAAGAAAGAACCTCTTCGAGCAATGAAAGCACATAATAAAAAAAGAAAACTGCAGGTCACATTCTCAACCAATAGGACCCAATCAAATATTTGAAACCGTCACAGCTATACATCACAGATTTTTATCATGGTATATCGCACGTGCATATATCGCTACAGCCCTATATTTCACAGCACATCACCTTTCCTTTACAAACAATATCACAACACAATTAACCCTGAGGATAAAGGTTAAGTGTCTGGAGCGACGGCACGTGTCATATCGTTGTATTTTTATGATTCTAACCGCCATTTAATTACGGCTACAGTCACGGCGAGTCTCTCAACGCGATGACCTACTCGGTAAATATCACTTCATACAGCCAGTATGAGTCACTTCACATCTCCTGCACATACACAGCCAAAATAACACAACCGACAGGGAAGTTTAAACAGTTGCTTAGCAACCAATTACTTTCCGACAATTACAGGCACTTATGATCCGCACATAAAATCTGTCTAATGAGTGTGCTTTAATATCCGATGGGAGCTGAAAGCAACACCTCGCAGAAGATGCTTCTAAGTTCTGTCTGAAACTGGAGCGTTCATGTCACGCCGGCGCTTCAAGATCAGAATGTTACATGACTGTGTGATTCAGACGTCTGAACTTCAGATAATAATACTCACAAGAAAATCACTTTAATTACTGGCTGAATATACAGTTACCGGCTGTTATAAAGAGTAAACAACCCAACACTTTATCACCCTACATCACTGTCAATACACCTGTGTGATGTGATGGGCAGGACTAAAACATTATATCGCATCAGATCAGATCAGACAGCTTTGTTTTTTACTTATTTATTTATAGTAACTTTGAATACAATTACTTATTACTTTCTATATCCTACATCAACCTTGATAAGTTCAGTGATTCAAGGATAGACATGAAAAATCTCTCTTTTAATTCATTCAAATCAAAAATATAAAACTACATAAATTAAGTTACACATTAACCGACCACATTAATATAAAGGTGAGAATTATACATTAATGCAGGGATTTTTAAGTTAAACTTTGAATTTTGATGTCAATTCCACCATTGCACACACACATATATCATACACAGTATTTAGTTTAGTAGTAAATTACAGGAAAGATTACACTGTAAAATAAATCCGTAAAAAAACGGATAAAGTACTGGCAGAAAATTACCAGTACATTTTCCTTCATTTTATGGACATTTCCATTTATGATAAAATGAAATTTAATGCTGTGCAAAATGTAAAAACAGGTAAAAAACTGAAAAAAATAAAAAGTAAAACTGTGTCAAATTAATATAGTATATTGTGCCCTACATTAACAATTTTTTTACAGAGTGTAGAGTAATCCATTGTTTTACTTTTTCAAGGGGAAAGTAATTAAAATACAATAACTAATTACTAAGTTACTAGTTACACCCAACAGTGAACACAATTTACATTTAACCTCATGATGTTTAATAGTTTTGACAGAAGATTATTTGAATCATCATAACTCAATATATTCATGTATAAATAAAAAGTACACTCCTGCCCACTCTATTCGAATAACATGACAGCATCTTTAAATATCCTTCACATGCATTGTGCAAAAGTAAAGAAAAAGCCCTTTCTGTCTCAAACTGAAGATTGTCGTCTCAAGTAGAGCACAAAGTCATAAAAGTGGGCACCAGTAAAAGTTTCTTCTCTGAATGTTAACAAGGCTTTTGTATTCGTGCTCCCCGGGGACAGAATTATCCTCCCTGCAAACCGCTCCTGGAGATGACACCACGCTGCCATCCACATTCATTTAAAGCAGTTTAATGTGAGGAGGCTGATAAATATACCCATCAGACACTTATTTATTTATATCAACCTGCTTCTGTGACACTACCACACTCCTGTTTTAGAAAAGAGGATTGTGGGACGGGTTACACTACATCTTTACAAATGCACCTAAAAACCTTTATCAAAATTAAAAGAGAGATATTAACACTACCATAAACTACACAAGTTGTATTTTCTATGTTTGGTTTCTAGTAGCTATTGTTTAAGTTTCAACAGACAATATTTGATCACATGCATTAAATTATTGGGCATTACATCTTTCCTGTAGCTCAGCGCTAAGAGCATTGTGTTAACAACGCAATGTTGTGGGTTTGATTCCAGGGGATTGTATATACCCAAGTATAAATATATAGGGTAATGCAATGTAAGTCGCTTTGGATAAAAGCGTCTGCCAAATTCATAAATGTGATAATCGTGCATTATTTGTCATTTCTGCCATTGACAACCGAGTTTGTGGTTTTTCAGTAAAAGTATTCTCGCCCTGTGCGTTACGGCCTTTTCTGGCCTTCATCTGGTCATCATGAGTAGAAAAACATCCGTCCCCGTGAATGTTAAAGAAACGACATGAGTCATTCATTGAACAAGGGGCCATTATAGATAATCCTGTTCAGAAACGACTCTCGTGTGTTTCTAAGTATCTGCTACGAGTGAAATTTAATACTTGATTTCAAAGTCTGCTTCCGTCTTCAAAAGCACCTCTCTGAATTGAATTAGAAACACGTCTTAAGGTACACAAAAGTTGATTTAAATAGGCAAACTGGTAGGATATTAATTCTGAATTTGAGTCTTTATCATGACCACGGCTTGCTACCATGGTTACATGTAAAGGTTAGTGGGTTTATTTTTTAGCTCATGAACTTGAATATTTGTAAGACGGAAGAATGTGTTTGATTTGATTTTAAAAGTTTGATCTTGTCAAGGTTGTTGGAGTTCACATAAGAGCTTTAATATTTCTGCTTTGATAATTTCTGCTCAGAATCCAGTTTGACCAGTTGAACATATATCTGAATAACCACCAGTAATATATTAAAGTCTAATGACAATCAGCAGAACTATTAAATTAAGCAAAAAATTGAATTAAAATGAACATGTTTATCCACAAAAGGTAAAAAAACAAATATTCTTTTAGATTTTGGAGACTATTCTGGACTGAAGTTGTTTGGATAAGTCCCACAAATTGAATGTTCTGCCACTGTGTTTATTCATCTAAATATGTCTCCTACCTCCTTATCTACATACAACAGCACATTCTCAACAGTATTTTATCTAACGGTCCAATCACAAGTTCTCATTCAAACATCCATCTGCACTATTTTGTAGACCTCTCAGACTCAAAAAAGGCATTTGAAAAGCATTTGTATCCGTTCACTAAATGTCCCGTGTGCTCCAGCTCGGCATGATTCATCCCTCATTATTCATCGTATGCCACACAAATGCCCATCAACCAGTTATGAGTAATGGATCTGTCATAACCCATCACACGAGGACTCCATCGGTCGCAGGGAGCGTGGGATTGTGGCAGGCAGATGCAGTCGCCTCTGTGGCTGCGTGTTTGTCAGCGTGCCGTGAGAGAGAGAGAGGTCAGAGAAGGTCACTCTGTACCCCTCACACTTGGCTGTACCTGTGAATGACGGACAGCTCTCAGGACGGGTCACCGCAGGCCCGGCACACAGGTGCTGGAGCACAGCGGTCGCATGAAAACACTTGACCCAATTAATGTCACACACACACACAAGAGCCGGTCCACAGACGCTCATTACAGCAGAAAGACACTGAAGCTCAACCAAGCCTCTTAAAGGGACACTTCACCATAAAACATATTTCATTTTAAACCTGTGAGTCTTTCTTCGGTGGAGAACAAAAGAAGATATTATGAGATATTATGTCTGTGGTTTTGTGCTCAAATGTAATTGTTGTTTGATCATCGGCAATCTTCGAAATATCTTCTTTTGTGTTGTGAAGAAGAAATAAATTCACGCAGGTTTGGAATGACATGAAGGTTAATAAATGATGAGAATATGAGAGAATTACATTTTTGGGGAACAGTCCCTTTAAGGTAAAAAGTTAAACACTCTTTCATTTGTAAGTCAAAGTATCCGCTTAATGAATAAATGTAAATATACATTTGAGATTCAGACTGCTGTTATTTACTAACTTCATGGCAAAAGCATTCATTAACAATTTCGGGTTTCTGCCATTTTTATCTGATTTCTTTCTATTTTCCCTCCTCTAGTGATGCGTCAACACACTGGGTTTCCACTTTTTGGACCCACTTAGTGCAAAAGTTTAAAGCAAACAAACAAGATCACAGCAAACACTGCGCTGATGCATCATTGAAACTAAACCTTGAAACTCAACTAATTCATTCAAATCTGAATCTTGATCCTTTAACCTTAACTAATATAATTACCTGACATTGTACATTATTTTGTGTGTTAACGTGTTTTTCTGGGGTTTCTGCTGTAACCTCTGACTGGTCTGCATGAAATCGCGTCTGCCCAGAATGAAATTCACTTTAACAGCGTCCTGACAGCAGAACTGCAGTTTGTGTCTTGTTGCTGCTGGGCAAAGTCAGACGTTGAGTATTTTTAGGCGTGTGGTACAAGCAGGGCTACCAGTGTAATTGGTGGACTAAGTAGAATAGCTTCATTTGGAGAGCTGTCACGCGGCCTGGGGACCTACCGTGCTGACAAATGCTACACAATTCTCAACAAAAAACACACTTTCTGTGTCTATGTGTCTCTCTCTTATGACCTGAAGTCATTAGAGACGCGGCAGAATGCTGTCCAAGCGTCTCAACCGCATTCCCAAAGTAAAGTTTGAGCCGGGTTTGTCACTCTTAAACAAACATCAGGATTTATAATTCACATCTGCAGTACTAACCCAAGAGTTTAATGTTTAAGGTTATCAGTTTGTGTGGATCACTATAAGCACATTAGATATGTCGTCCTATCAGACACTGATAATAAAATCTAATGGTGTCAATCCAAGCAAACCGTCACATATTCGGTGTCCAGCCAACAGCACATAAACTCTCAATATAACCTTTTAACAGCACATAAAACATTGAGAGGTAATAAAACCCCAGTTTGTGTGTCCAGAGCTCAATAAAATAACAGCTGACCGGACCGGCACACGGCACTCAGAGAAAGACACGTCTACCACCTGACCAAGAGGGCAGTTCATGAGCTTTACACAATGGTTTCATATCTAACCCACCAGTAGAATAGATCTGCCTCTCTTTAACATTTACATTCATACATTTGGCAGACGCTTTTATCCAAAACGACCTACATAGCATTGTACTGTACATTTGTTTCTAATTATGTGCAATCCCTGGGATCAAACACACGACTAGCGCCATGCTCTGACCACTGAGCCACAGGAAAGCCATACAAACATTTAACATGGTGATAAAAAATGTTGAGAAGCAGAACTGAACGTCTATTTCCATCTTGTATGCATTCTTCATACATACATTGTGTTTGAAATATTGTCTATAGAAAACTTTCCTAGAATATTTTACCACAAGAAGTCAGGGACTAGTAGAGTTTTGATGGGAAATGTAAACTTTCTATGAGTCTAATAAACTGTGTTGTCTCATTATCCAGTCCTGCCACTGGTGCTCAATACAATCCTCAACTCAACTGTACCTGCGGGGCTGAGGACTCCAGTTCGGGTTCATATCAGACCACTCAAACTTTGAACAGTGTGTGAGGGAAAGTCTCATCGGATCTTGAAGAACAGCAGGTTTGACCTTCCTAATGCCCAGTATTATGTGTTTTACAATACATACATGTGTGTCTGTGTGTCTTCAGCAGTGAATCTCTTGTGATTTTATGCCTCTATTAGAGGGAGACAATATGCTCCACACATTCTTTGAATTCTTACTGCCAACCCAACATTAGACCATGTGTAACTTAATTGATCACATTCATACAAGTGCAACATGTGAATGAATCCGACAGGAAATGCAGCGTGAATGAATCAGACAGGAAATATGGAATGAATGAATCAGACAGGAAGTGCAGCATGAATGAATCAGAGAGGAAATATGGCATGGATGAATCAGACAGGAAGTGCAACATGTGAATGAATCAGACAGGAATTGCAGCATGAATGAATGAATCAGAAAGGAAATTAGCATGAATGAATCAGACAGGAATTGCAGCATGAATGAATGAATCAGACAGGAAATTAGCATGAATGAATCAGACAGGAAGTGCAGCATGAATGAATGAATCAGAGAGGAAATATGGCATGGATGAATCAGACAGGAAGTGCAACATGTGAATGAATCAGACAGGAATTGCAGCATGAATGAATGAATCAGACAGGAATTGCAGCATGAATGAATGAATCAGACAGGAAATTAGCATGAATGAATCAGACAGGAAGTGCAGCATGAATGAATGAATCAGACAGGAAATATGGCATGGATGAATCAGACAGGAAGTGCAACATGTGAATGAATCAGACATGAAGTGCAGCGTGAATGAATCAGACAGGAAGTACAGCATGAATGAATCAGACAGGAAATATGGCATGAATGAATCAGACAGGAAAAGCAGCGTGTGAATGAATCAGACAGGAAGTGCAGCGTAAATAAATCAGACTTTAAATGCAGCATGAATGAATCAGACAGGAAGTGCAGCATGTGCATGAATCAGACAGGAAGTGCAGCATGTGCATGAATCAGACAGGAAGTGCAGCGTGAATGAATCAGACAGGAAGTGCAGCGTGAATGAATCAGACAGGAAGTGCAGCGTGAATAAATCAGACTTTAAATGCAGCATGAATGAATCAGACAGGAAGTGCAGCATGTGCATGAATCAGACAGGAAGTGCAGCATGTGCATGAATCAGACAGGAATTGCAGCATGAATGAATGAATCAGACAGGAAAGCATGAATGAATGAATCAGACAGGAAATTAGCATGAATGAATCAGACAGGAAGTGCAGCATGAATGAATGAATCAGACAGGAAATATGGCATGGATGAATCAGACAGGAAGTGCAACATGTGAATGAATCCGACAGGAAATGCAGCGTGAATGAATCAGACAGGAAATATGGAATGAATGAATCAGACAGGAAGTGCAACATGTGAATGAATCAGACATGAAGTGCAGCGTGAATGAATCAGACAGGAAGTGCAGCGTGAATGAATCAGACAGGAAGTGCAGCGTGAATGAATCAGATAGGAAATACAGCATGAATGAATCAGACAGGAAATATGGCATGAATGAATCAGACAGGAAAAGCAGCGTGTGAATGAATCAGACAGGAAGTGCAGCGTAAATAAATCAGACTTTAAATGCAGCATGAATGAATCAGACAGGAAGTGCAGCATGTGCATGAATCAGACAGGAAGTGCAGCATGTGCATGAATCAGACAGGAAGTGCAGCGTGAATGAATCAGACAGGAAGTGCAGCGTGAATGAATCAGACAGGAAGTGCAGCGTGAATAAATCAGACTTTAAATGCAGCATGAATGAATCAGACAGGAAGTGCAGCATGTGCATGAATCAGACAGGAAGTGCAGCATGTGCATGAATCAGACAGGAAGTAGAACTGGAGACACTTTTGTTTTCTCATCTTCACTGGAGCTCATGCAGTGAAGGTCTGTATTTACATAATCCTCACATTGTCTATTCTGAGCACAGCAGCTATTTCTGCTCATCACTGAGCAGATTACAGTCCAACATATTTCTGCACCTTATTGGAAAACTAAAAAGAGTTTAACACAACATTTCAACCCATCACAAGAAAAGAATTAAAGTAAATTGTTTGGAAAGAGAGGCAATGCTCTGTGATATAATGTGAATAATCACAATTCAATGATTAAACAACACTGTTATTGTTGTAATGTTATATTTATATTCATATTGTGATCCTTTAGTTTTGAGGTCACCCAAAAGTAAAGCTTTCAATTAACACCAAATTAACAACATTAATGTTATACTCAAAATCATCATAATATTCATAAAAACTGAAAATACATGACAGGTGGGATGGGATATTTCCAAACCAATCATATTCCCTGTTTCAGTTGAGGGGCGGGGCATATTAAAAGGTTTCTAAATGTCGATTATAAGCAGCGTATGACATTGATCAGCAATATCAGACAGTAAATAAATATGCATAACAGTGAGGAAGAATGTGTGAGTCTACAATGAAGCTCAGAGATGAACTCATCATGTGTGTGTTTTAGGAGGAGTTAGTGAGCCTGTGGCGATGTCAGCATGAGACGCCGTCTTTCCCCTGATCTCCAGAGGGAAGCAAACATCCAGCAGTGAAGGCGTCTTTCATCAGTGCTTTAATAACGCCCTCGTTCTGTGTGATGTATCACACCCAGCTGCTCTGCCCATACATGATGTTTACTTCAATAAAAATCTGCCCCTTAATGGGGGATGAGTGCAAGAATTTATTTGCAGATAACAGCTGCTGAACCGCAGTGGGTCTGTCACTGTACACGTCTAATTTCAGCAATGCCATCAGCTCCACACACTTCCCTGAAAATATTGCACTGACTCAACCAGGGACCCTCCGAAAACCTCATACCATTGGGTCTCAAGATGACCTGTTTTTGGTTTCAACCCATTGTTGGGTATACACACAAAAGTTGGTATTAACTTACCTTTGAAAATGAGCCAAACATTTTAACAAACCAACGAATTTAGGTTCATTTAAACTCAACGGTTAGGTTTTTTCATATTTCACCCAATTATGGGTTATAACAACACAGCATTTTTTAAGGGCGTTAAAACTAAAATAGCTAAAACACCAAACAATTGAATTGATTAACCATGGCTAATCTGTGTCTCCATTGGTTTTATTGGTGGTAAAAGCCTGGTTAATTTTGGTAATGGATAACACACTGGGACAAATAAAGTCATCCAAAAAGTTAGCCCATGTTCTCAACTGTGAAATGTTCCATTAAATTCTGTACAGTACATTTAGACTTACAGTCGTGGCCAAAAGTGATATTTGCCTTTAATGTCCTCTCAGGTTCAATTAAACCATCAGAATCTGAGTTGTATGGTGCACAAGGGTACATCATTTTGTGTTACTTTTAAAACTTGTAAGGTATTTATCAGACAAAAGTATTTTGCAAAAAGTCAAATGCAGCACATCAGGGAATATGTGTTGTGTTGTAATGTACAAAAAAGTGCACTGAAGAAAGAAAAGCTGAATAACTAGAACATTGATCTATCAGTTATCAATGGTTTTGTCATTCTGACTCTTGACTCAACAAACTCGATGTGTTTTGTGGATGTTCTCTTATCTCTTCTCATAGCTGTACTTCAGTTTTCAGTCCAAACACAACGACAGAACAGTCACAAGGGCACACGTGTGTAAAGTTGGAAATCACTTTTGATCACTGCTGCATCTGAACATGTGTTGTATAGTTTGAACGAGAGTTTGTTGGGGAGTATTTCTGTTATGTCTATATATGCACAAACACACAGTTAAGAGAATGACTGGCATTAATAACACAAATGCAGATTACTGTGCGTCAGCCTGGGGACGGGATTAACAAAACAGACGCTTGAATTGCATTCATGTGTGTTGCTAATGCCAACAGTATGTCGCGACTACATTCTTTTCAGACTAATACGGCTATTTTCGGCCTGTTCCAGACCCATTCGTAGATTTACATAGAATGGAAATCAAATCAAGTATGAATGTTATTATGATTATTAGCAATCACGGCTGTAAGCGTGTCATACTGCATTCACAGCGAAGGCTTCTTTCACATGAGAGGCGTTCAGATGGAGCTCCAGTTTCATGTAGAAGGCCTCTCAGTTTATTAGAAAAGTTGGTTACCTTGGGAAATAACATTTAAAGATGAAAGAGAAAATAAGCCGTACTATAGCATAATGAGATTTGATTTAGCTCTCCTTCGGTTCCGGCTGAGTCAAACGCATACTGATAGTATGAACGCACGTCCAACAGGAATCGATACGCCGGTTATATTGGAAGCTACAGCGAGACACAAATAACAGCCTTAAATAAAAGAGCTGATTGCGGACGACACTTTTCACAAACACGGGAACAATTTCATGACCCACTTACAGCTTTTCACAAAGCGTTTCGGGCACAAGTCTCTTCGTCATGAGAATCAAAAGACATTGTACATCAAATATGATCTAAATTTCATCAAAATCCCTCATCAAACTCATCAGATGTCCGGGATTTAAAAAGTCTTGACCATCGTCTAATATGGCATGATTGTATTTTCTCATTATTGGCACTAATATAATGATGTTGACTGTGTTCATGAGGCTCAACCCTGTTACAAGAGTTAGTGTCAGAAAAACAGTTTTGAAATCATTTAGGTTTGAAAAATAAAGAATCATTTACATTAACATTACATTTAGTCATTTAGCAGACGCTTTTATCCAAAGCGACTTACAGGTGGGGTAGGCAATGGAAGCAATTGGGACAGCAAAAGTACAACAAAGCATAAGTGAATGTAAGTCATAGAAGACATTATTAATTCACAACAAAATCGCTGAGAGTTAAAGGTTCTTAATCTCACTCTTTGAGAGTCTAAAGAACATTTTTCCAGTACAAAGAAACTTGCAAAATCGCACATACATTCTGACAAAAAACATTTCTTTTCAACACAAAGCCCATAGGCTGATCAATAGCTCAATTTAAGATAACATGTTCTAACCGTCGTTTTAATTCTTTAATTTGGCTGAAGTTGTGGTTGACAATCATCCTTTTCAGAAGGTCAAAAAACAGTGAGAAAGGAACCTGAGACATATTGTCAGAGTACTTTGTATTCTATTCGTGGAAAGCAGCGGTTATGGAATCTGGCAGAAGCTACAGCGTTGATCTGGCCTAGAGACAAGAAAGCACATCAGAGGTGAGTTCATCCTTTCATTCAGGAGTCTGAAGAAATGCAGGGTACTAGTGTTGCATGGATTAAACGGCCAGGAGTAAACACACCCAATCCAGCCTGCCGGACAAAAAAGCTTCTCTAAGCTGTGCGCAAACCCCCATGTAAGCCGCTGTAGGATAAACAGGTAGGGCGGATTCACGGACACCATCCAAAGCTGCCAGACTGCAGAAATAAAGCAGCTCTCTCTCCCTGGTCTCTCTCGCTCTCTCCGTCTCTCTTTCTCTCTCTCTCTCTCTCTCTCTCTCTCTCTCTATGTCGGGAATAGCATGCAGACTTCAGTAATCTCCCTCTGTGGATTCCAGGTTTGGCCGGGGGAAGAGCGACATCAGTCATATTCTTAGCAAAAGGGGTGCGAGGGTTTAGTGCTGGCAGCATACTGTGCCTGTCATCATTGGCCTCACATTGCTGGGAACAAACCACCACTCAATAGAGCGCCACTATAGAGATGTATTTATAGAGTTCAGACTCTTAACATGAGATGGATGAACAGACTCCTTTCCTCACAGCTTCTGAATAACATCACAGCAGTGATGGGAGAGTCGTTTAGACATCGATGAGAACAGACTTATTTATTGTTTAATTTTTAAAGTTATCCATTTGCTTATTGTAGTAGAGTAGGCGGGGCGAGACCGTGGTTTGAGTCCGGTGAGTAATTGTGAATAAGCGCCAGCTGTGCGCACACCGGCCTCGAATCACGAATGAGATCGGGAGCATATAAGAGAACGAGCGACCGGACCGTCGAAGAGAGAGGACCGGGCCTGTTTTTTGTTCGCCGGCGGTCGGCTGTGAGGGGCTGCCGGCTTTTATTATTTTGATTAAATGTTTATTTAAATGTTTGCCGGTTCCCGACTCCTTCCTTCCTTTTAATGAACCTTATTACACTTATGTTTATTAAAACATCAATGTGGTGAGATTGTGCATTGATTCTCTGTTCACACACTACAGCTCTGTTGTTCATTCATCATTACTGTGATTTATTCAGCCACAATGATCAATGATAAATAGTAATAATAATAAAAGTTATAGAAGTATGAATTATATATGTACATTTTCAACTTAAAGGAAAGTGTGGAGGATTTTTGGTTGATCTATTGACATCAATGCAATATAATATACTTAAAATTTGTATGAACCTTACATAATGAAGGGTCACGTTTTTATTATTCTAGAATGAGTTATTTCTATCAACATACACCACGGGTCCCCTAACATAGAATTCTTCATGTTGTTTCTACAGAAGCCCTAAACTGATGACATCTTAGTCCTGTGTCAGCCACCGTAGTGCTTCAGAATGGAGCGAGTTGTTGATTGATCTCCACACTGCTCCTTTAACAACTTAATCTTCAGTTTTCAACTCAAGTCAAATTGGCCTTTTAAATCACTTGGATTTATTATATTGACTTGTATATACACACTTATACTATACACACACACTTATACTGTACACACTTACTTTACACACACACACACACACACACTTATACTATACACACACACTTATACTGTACACACTTACTTTACACACACACACACACACACACTTATACTATACACACACACTTATACTGTACACACTTACTTTACACACACACACACACACACACTTATACTATACACACTTACACTATACACACACACACACTTATACTGTACACAATTACTCTACACACACACACTTATACTGTACACACTTACTTTACACACACACACACACACTTACACTATACACACTTACACTATACACACACACACACTTATACTGTACACAATTACTCTACACACACACACTTATACTGTACACACTTACTTTACACACACACACACACACACACTTATACTGTACACACTTACTCTACACACACACACTTATACTGTACACACTTACTCTACACACACTCACACACTTATACTATACACACTTACTCTACACACACACACACACTTATACTATACACACTTACTCTACACACACTCACACACTTATACTATACACACTTACTCTATACACACACACACACACTTATACTATACACACTTACTCTACACACACACACACACTTATACTATACATACTTACACTCTACACACACACACGCACACACACACTTATACTATACATA